>NC_132858.1:30482517-30654077 GCF_048164855.1 Canis lupus baileyi
ACGCGGGACGGTCAGGTGGGCCGGTCGAGGGGGAGTCTATGGACTCCCACTCTCATCAGCTTCCTCCTCCTAGAAGCATCCTTCTCTTGCCTTCGGACACGCTCCCCTGGTTTCCCTGTCACCGTGTTGGACGTTGCTCCTCCGAGTCATTGACTGGCTCACCGTCCCCGCAGGGGTGGCTGCCCCCAGTGCGCCTTCCTCCTCCCTCACTCCTCCCGGCTCTTCCAGCGTCCTGCTTGGCCTGGGTGGCTAAGGGCTCTCTTGGCTGGGACAAGGCTGAGTGTCGCTAGGATAGAGACCCGAAACCAGAGTAGTCAAGAATACCCAGTTGACGGCTTCCTCAGGGAACAGGTCCAGGGGAAGTGTTTCGGGGGGTGGTAGCTCCGCCCCAAGGGCCTGCAGGGATCCTCTAACCCCAGAGGCCACTTAGTCCCTATGAGGGAAGTCATGGGAGCCTGGGGCAGGAATTTCCTCTAGCACTTGGACCACCGACTTGGCTCACATTCCACAGATGATCTTTTGACACATGGCCCTACCTTAGCTGCAAGGGAGGCTGGGAAATGTGACCCACCTGGGGAACAGCCAGCAGCTCCGCCACCGTCCAGTTGTAGAACGGTGGAGGAGGTTCCGCCCTGCGCCTCCCGGCCCTCGACTGCCCCCGGCAAGGTGGCCCATGGGCATTCCTCCCCAGCACCGCCAACGGGGCAGCAGAGCCTGTCTTCCCTGAGCACCGGAACACGCGTGAGCTCTGAAGCCCAGCCGTGCGGTTTTGCAGTTTCGTGGGCCTCCGTCAGCCCAGGCGCAGCCACCCCCACCCCCAGCTCCTCCTGCTCGCCCCGGTCTGCCTGCCCTGCCCGCTCCCCTCTCTCAGGTTAAATGAAAGTTACCCTCAAGGCATCGAAAATAATGGACCACAGGGCCAGGCAACAAGCGAGCGACTGCAGCACTTCGCCACAGAGGCCCCGCCTGCGCGGCCCGGTGCGCGGCCTGCAGCCCAGCCTGGCACGAGCCCCGCGGCCTGACCTGCTCTTCGGACAGGACCAGCTGGGCTGCCCATCCCGACGGCGGCGGGTTCCCGGATCGCCTCCCCTCTGCTCCTCTCTTCCTGCAAGCTAGCCAGTCTCTGCCCTGGAGGACCTTGCTAAAAGCATCGTTGAGCAGTCACCACGTGCAAGTATTTCTGGCTCTTTCCAACCATCGTCTTTCGAGAATTACAGGCTCAGTGGGCATGTGGCCCGTCTTCCAAATGATCACAGGTAATGCTTTTAATAAATGTTTTGTCACAGCATAACAAGGGTTACCAGCTTTCCATCCTCTGCTCCTTGTTTCCGATTGCTCACCACCTGTTGGCCAAGCCAGTGCCACATATTTTAGGTTTATTTATTTATTTATTTATTTATTTATTTATTTATTTTTATTTATTTGACAGAGAAGGAGAGAGAAAGCGTGCAAAAACGCAAGCCAGGGTAGTGGCAGGGAGAGGGAGAGGGAGAAGCAGGCTCCGCCCTGGGCAGGGAGCCCGATGTGGGGGTCGATCCTAGGACCCTGAGATCATGACCTGAGCCCAAGGCTCTTCACCGACTAAGGCACCCAGCGCCCCTATTTTAGGGTTTTTATACCTGGCAGTTTTGCATTGCTGGTACCAATTTCTGTATTAGAGTATTGCTAAACTGCTGTTTAAAAAATCCCAAATACAATGACTTTAAGATTAGATAAATTACCTTTTTGTCACATGATACAGTTCTGATAGGAGCACTGCAGGCCCTGCCGCCTCAGGTGGGGGGTTTTGAGGGTAAGCGGCAGGCTCCAGGCCCCACCCCTTGCCAGCCTGCTCTCCCCCCCTCCCAATCCCTGGCTCACACTTGCCGGCCTGGCACTTGCTCAGGCCAGATCCGTGGAAGCAAAGCTGGGTGCCTCCCAGCAGCCCATCCAGTCGTCTCACTGTACCTCCAAACAAATCTCACATCTGCCATTTCCCTACCTGCCCACTGCCCTCACCCAGTCCACGTCATCCGAGCCTCATATCTGGGGGTGACGTCACACTCTTGTAAGTGGGCTCCCTGCTTCTTCCCCAAGCCCCCCAGTCGGCGCAGCACATGGCAACCAGGGTGAGCTTTTAGACACGTGACTGGGCGCTTGCAGCCTCTGTGCCTGGGCTCCCGCGCCTCAGCACTGCCTTAGGATCAAACCGTGGCTGCCCAGGCCTCCCCTGGCTGGCCTCCTCCTTGCCCCCTCCTCTCTGCGTCAGCCACTTGGGTTTTGTCACTGCTCCTGGAAGGAGCCATGCTCTCCCTGCCCTAGAGCTTCTGCACCGGTCCTGGCTGCCTGGAGCACCCTCCTGTCCCGCCGTCACACTCCCGTTCCTTCTCTGCCCAGGGCACAGGGCCCCGCTGGAGCACCTGGGGGCATCTCAGTCCCGCTGCCAGCCGCCGTGCCTGGGGGAGCTGCCGGGCTCCTCTGTGCCGAGGCCCGTGTGTAAATGACCGCGACACAGTGTGGTTCCCCTGGCTGGTGAGTGGCGGCCGGAGTGGGCCTAGTGGGCCGCAGCGGGGTCACTCCTGTGTCTCTGGGTCACCTTAACTGTGGGCGCTGAGGGGCCTCCCGGCCGGGCCGCACTCACCACCCCGCCGCCCTTGCACCCGGGAACGGGAACGCAGGTGTGTTCAGGGACTTACTGCTGAGGGCGGGGGCACTCCGAGCTGGCCCGCGGGGCCCCAGTGAGGCTGAGGCCGGCCTGGGCGCGCTGGCGGGTGGCGGGCGTCCACCGGGGACTCGCGGGTGGGCCGGGCAGGGTGCCGGGGGCGCTAGGGTGGTGGGGCTGAGGGCGGGGGGCGAGGGGATGGGGGGGACGGGTGACCGCGGCCGGTGCTGGGGGCGCTGCTGTCCGGGCGCCTGGGGCGTCGTGGTTCCGAGTGATGAGGGCGGGGGCGGGGCGGCGGGGGGGGGCGGGGGGCGGGGGGCAGGGAGGAGGGGGGCGGGGCCGGCCGGCAGCGGGGAGGCGGGGCCCAGACGAGCGCGGCTGCCTCCGGTGCCGGGCCCTGCGAGCCGGAGCCGCTGGCCTGCCCTCCCCGCGCCGGCCCCCCCCGAGGCCCCCCCCGCTGTTCCCCCGCTGTCCCCCCTGGGCGGCGGGCCCTGCCCCCTCCCCCCTCCCCGCCCCCTCCCTCCCTCTTCCCGCCCCCCCCCCCCCCCCGCCGCCGCTCCCGGAGCGCCGCGGGCGGGGCGTGCCTTCCGGAGGGGGCCGGGCGGGTGCTCCGGGGCGGCGGGGCGGCGCCAGGCGGAAGGGCGCGGGGCGCGCAGGCTCTCCGGGCGGGGGCTGCGGCGGCGCCCGCGGCGAGTGGGCAGGAGCGGGCTATATAAGCGGCGCGCGGGCCCCGCGGGGCAGACGGCGACAGCCGCGGCGCGGAGCCCAGGGACCGGAGCGCAGCCCCGCGCCCCCCGCCCCCGCGCCCCCGCCGGGCCCCCGCCCGCCGCCCGAGTCCGCCGCCGGGCCCGCCAGGGCCGCCGCCGCCCCGCAGCAGATTTGGAGCCCCCGGCCCGCGAGCCCCAGGCCGCCGCCCCCCGGGGCGCCCCGCCGCCGCCGCCGCCGCCCCCCGAGCGCCCCGCCGCCCCGCCGCCCGGCCCCGAGCCCGCGGGCAGCGCCATGGCGGCCGCCGCGCCCGTGGAGCCGCCGCGCGTGGGCTGCAGCTACCAGGCGGTGATGCCGCCCTGCGCCGGCCTGGCCCCCGAGCTCCCGCAGCCCGCGCGGCCCGCCCGCCCCGCCCGCGGCAAGGCCCGGCTGCGGCGGCCGCGCCAGTCCCGCTTCAAGACGCAGCCGGTGACCTTCGACGAGATCCAGGAGGTGGAGGAGGAGGGCGCGTCCCCGCTGGAGGAGGAGAAGGCGCGGCGCTCGTTCCTGCAGAGCCTGGAGTGCCTGCGCCGCAGCACGCAGAGCCTGTCGCTGCAGAGGGAGCCGCTGGGCGCCTGCAGGCTCCGCAACAGCCTGGACTCCAGCGACTCGGACTCGGCCGTGTGACGGCGGGGGGCCCGCGGGGCGGGGGGCGCGCTCCGCCGCCGCTGCCCGCACGGACGCTCGCTCGGACGGACGCACGGACGGCGCGAAGGGCGTGTGCGGGGGGCGCCCGCCGCAGCCCGCAGCCCGCAGCCCGCAGCCCGCCCGCCCCGTTCCCGGCCCCGCGCCCCGCGCCCCGCGCCCGCCGCACGCCCCGTCGGAGCTGCCGGGCGCGGACGGGCCGGGCGCCGCGGGACGGATATTTATTTTTGCATCGCGGCGGCGGACGGCGGCGCTGACGCCACGACCTTCGTCCCGGGGCCGGTCGGGGGCTCCCGAGTCGAGACGAATAAAGTCCGTCTATTTGCACGCCGCGTTCCTCCAAGCTCTTGACTCCTCCAAGCCTCGGGGCGCAGGCTCAGGACGCGGGGGCGGGCAGCGCTGGGGCGGCTCCGACCTCCCGTCCCGGGCCGACCCGGCCGCGCCCAGGCTGCGCGGGGCCATCGCCGCCCCCGGGGGTCCGCTCGCGGGGAGCGCTCCTGCCCCGGCCCCGCCCGAGCCCCGGAGCCCTGCGCCCGCGGGGGGAAGGCCGGCGCGGTGCGGACCGAGGGGCGCCTCCTTCCTCGGTGCGGGCGGCCCGTCGGGGGCCCCAGGCGGCGGGCCCTGGGCGGGGACGTGGGCGCTGGGCCCCGTGGAGGGCTCGGTCCGCGCTGACCCAGCGGCGCGCGGGGCCCCGGGCGCTGCCCCCCGCACGTTGCCCCCGCAGCCCCCCGCCGTCCCCGCCGTCTCCCCACGCCCCAGTGCACAGACGACAAAACAAACCTGGGGGACAGGCCGCCAGGTGGGACGCCCCAGCGCGCCCAGGGCCGGCCCCGCGCGAGCCCCCACCCCGGGCCGCAGTGTGGACGCCGGCATCTGGGCGCGCGGCACCCAAACGCCCCCCTGAGCGGCACCTCCCCCAGCGCCGACCCCGCAGAAAAGGGGGGCACAGGGAGGGAAGCAAAGGAGCCACAACGGGCCGGGGCCAGGGCTGAGTCTGCGCCCCCCCCCGCCGCCCCGCCCCAGGTGCCCCTGCTGGGGGGTCGGACCCACCGCCCCTTACCTGCAAGGCCGCGGCCTGGGGCAGCCGAGACTCAGCCTCTGCAGCTGCCAAGGCCCGGCTGCTCTGTGCTCCTTGGGGTGCGAGGAAGGGGGTGAAGCCCAGAACCCCCGACCCTAGTCTATTCCCTCGTCCCTCTCCCCTGTCCACTGTCCCGCTCCTGCCGTGTAAGTGGCGGGTGCCGAGCCTTCCCGGAGCGGGCTGGGGGCCTCACCTCCCTCATGCCTGGGATCCCAGCCCCGTTCCGGCAGCGCCCGGGACCCCGCAGCGGGGAGCCTCCTTCGCTGCCCTTCTGCACACCCCTGCCGCAGGGCTCCCCGGCCCCCGCCCATCTCCAGGGGCTTGGCCCAGCGTCCGTGGGGCATCGATCACCCCAGTTTCTGTGTAGCCTCCGGTAGGGCCCAGCCCCCGGTTGGTGCTTCCGAAATCATATAAAGAGTTAAAATCAATAAAGAGGCAGTGAGGAAGAGCGATGCCCACCTTGCCTAGTCCTACTCTGCTTTATTTGTTCATTACCCTACAAAACCAGTCACTCATCCCCACCCCCACCCTGAAATACATATGGTATTTGGGGTCTTGTGCACATTTCTTTTATGAAATGGGTTTATGTTCCAAATACTCTTTTTAATCTGCTTTCGGCCTTCCTGGATTTGTATTTAACATCCATACGTATGGATCTACATCATGGTTTTTATAAGATCCTGCTGAATAGATACTCCACCTCTAATTAAGCCACTTTTCCACTCTTTGGTATAAAAACAATGTCCTATGTGTCCCCGTTTCGTAGTACTGCCTGTGCCTAGCCGTGAGTTCTGAGGGCTGGATACAGACCGAAGTGTGGAAGGGGCGGGGACCCGGAGAGGGGCTTGGGGGGGGTGGGATGTGGGATAATTAGGGGGAGCAGGCTGGGTGTGGGGTGCTGCCCTGGGAACATTCTGTCCTGAGGCAGGAAGAGGGCGGGTGGGGATAGGGGTACTGTGGCCTGAAGGCGTTCCCAGCAGCTCGCAGCTCCCAGGGCGAGGGGCCGGAGGTCAGAGGGTGCAGGAGGAGCCAGAGAGCATGAGAAAGAGGAATGAGGCCCCTCGGGAGCCGGGAGGCGGGAAGTGCAGACAGCGCCTAGAGACGGAGGAGGCTCGGGCCAGCACTGGGTGGGGGGGGGGGGGGCGAGCGGGAGGCAGGGAGGCCGAGAAGGTGCTGCGGGGAAGGGCTGGGGCGAGGAGCCAGAGCCTGAGCAGCGGGGGTGGGAGCCTGCTCCGTCTGCCGCCTCCCTCCTCCTCCCCACCTGGGCCTCGCCTACGGCCCAGTCTGGGTGACGGGTTTTCAAACAAGCTGGACAACCCCCAGCCAGGGCCCTCCCCACCCGGGCCTCAGGCGGCCTCGCAGGGCACTGCTGCGCTGGGCCCGGGTGTTGAAGGAAGGGGCCTGTGGCCGCGGGGACCCCCCCTCGGGGCGCCCTGGGGGCCCTGGACCCTCTGGCTGGCAGAGGGAGAGGGGTGACGAGGTGGTGGCTCCACCCCTGGGAGCCTGCTCTCTCCTGAAAACATTTCCCCGGCATTTTACGGATGAGGAAGCTAATAAGGGTTAGAGGGGCCAAGTTTCCAGCCCGGTGCCACACAGCTTGTCAGTGGCAACCAGGGTGGCAACCCCATATAATTTGGGTTTTTTTTCTTTTTAATTTCAGAATGTTTAAATCCTGTGCTCTGTCTAGAGCATGAACCCCAATTCCTTCCCAAAGCCCTGCGGCAGCCTCGAGAATGGGCCTTGCAGACAGGGAGGGGGAGCCGCCCTGGCTCTAGGTCCCTGCCATGCCCACCTCCAGCGTCTCCCCTCCCCCGCCCCCCCATGACCAAGCACTGAGCTGAACGCCAGCACAGATCCGTCCCGGGAGACCCGGATTTCTGTATTGCTTGACTTTGGCTCCAGGATTTCCCAGTGGCTCTGCAGAAGCTTCCGGAGATGCCAGGGCCCCTGTCTTGCCTCCTTCCCAGGGCCCCTCCTGCATGCACCGCCCCGCTGAGCCCCGGGCCTTCCCCGACCCCTTCTTCACTTCCCACAGCCGTGTCTCCAAGGACACCCTTGCACACTTCATCCCCTCTCTCGGGGTCTGCTTCCTGGAGACTCCAGGCCCGCATACCCTTCTGTCCCCCAGCAGGTGGCTGGGACTGCCTGGTGGCTCTCTCAGCACCCACTGGCACAGGGGAGGATGCTGGGCGTCACTTGAGGGGTCCTGCAGAATACATTCAGGTATGGCCCAGCTTGCCAGCAAATACATGTCCCAGCGTTCTGGAAGGCAGTGAGCCCGGTATGGCCTGTGTGTGCGGCCAGAGGGCCAGGGCCTCCCACACAGGCCGTGTCCCCATCCTCCCGGCTTAGGCTTGAGGTCTAGGTCCCAGACGCTCTTATGTGTAGGTCTCAGTGTAAGGTTTTGCCAATGGCATATATTGGGAAGAGCAGCACGTTTCTGCAGGCCTCGGCCTGAAGCGCACCCTCCCACCGCCCCCACGCTCTTTCCCCTTCCTGTGAGTGGGAACATAGACGCACGCGCCTGCAACCCAGCAGCGATCGAGCCGCCCGGGCCAATGGACTAGAGGACGGCAGGGCGACAGGATGGAAGGCCCCCAGGCTCCTGGATGACCTTGTGGAACCCAGCGGCCGCCAATCTGGAACGGCCCTCATAGACCATGACGTGCCAGAGAAACACACGTCCATCTTCTCTGAGCCACTGAACCATCATCGGGTCTCATTATCGTAGCAGCCTTCCCTGACCCTAAACAAACAAACAGCAATACAGGCAGTTTTTTACTGCTGTTATTTTTTTTTAAGATTTTATTTATTCATGAGAGACACAGAGAGAGACAGAGAGGCAGAGACACAGGCAGAGGGAGAAGCAGGCTCCACGCAGGGAGCCGACGTGGGATTCAATCCGGGACCCCAGGATCACACCCTGGGCTGAAGGCGGCGCTAAACCGCTGGGCCACCCAGGGATCCCCATTACTGCTGTTCTAACGGAACCCCTAAACTGAGGCATCGGCTCAGTGGATTTGCTGCAGGTGGGAAGAGTGCAGGCACTGCGGGCTGGAAGGTTGGAGATGCTCGTTCGACCTTGGCAAAGCGGCTGGTAAAACCATCTTTGTGACGCCTTGGGAGGCTGCTTCTGTGCTGGCTGAGCTCACGGCTCTTAAGAGAAGTGGCTGGAAAGAGCTGGAATATCAGTGTGTCGGTTGCTGGTCTTTGCGGCCGCCAGCAGGTTAAAGAAAAGACAGGAGAGACGGGAGATGGAAAGGAATGGAGAGATCTAGAAGCAAAGCTCCTGGGAGGTGGAAGCCACCCGCCCCGTTTCTGATGCACACGGAGAGAAGTCAGCTGCCGTGGCTCGTGGCTCGTGGCTCGAGCCTTTCGAGCCCAGCGCAGGATCTGGCCCCAGAGCCAGCTTAGGTTAAGGTTATTGTCTTCCCACCAGATCCTGCCGTGTAGCCGTGTAGGGGGGACAGAAGCGAGCTGGGCCAGAGCGGGAAACAAAGCCATAAAGCAGGCTCCAGAACTGTGCTGAGAAAACACCCGGGGGTGGCGATGGGCACCTGGGACCAGCCAGGAGCACTGGACCAGAAGAGAGGCCGGAAGCAACCAGTGAGCACAGTCCTGTGGGCCCCAGGGAGGTCAGACCCTTTGAACACCTACTTCAGAAGTGACCACAGAGGATAACGGGGAAGGGAGAACTTTCCAGAACTGGGTTGGCCAAAGTAGCCTCATCCTCCAGAGCAAGTGCTCAGCGGTTGCCAGGTTGCCAGCACAGTGTGTTGTGCCCTTCGCTCCAGGGTAGCTGACGTGCCGCGGCGTCCTGGCCTTGGGTGTGTGGTGCGGGGACCCAGCAGTCCCCTCGTGGGGACGGGTGCGCTCCTGACCCCACCGCCGGCCCAGCCCACACCAGCCACCTCCCTGGGCACCCCGGTGTGTTCTCCAGAGTCCAGAGCCTATTCCTTGGTTTTTCTCTCTCCCTCTTTTTCCCCCCTTTGGCTCAGTTGTTTTGTTTCTTAAATTCCACATGCGAGTGAAATCATATGGCGTTTGCCTTTGTCTGATCGGCCTACTTTGCTCGGCACGATACCCTCTAGCTCCAGCCACGTCATTGCAAACGGCAAGATTTCTTTTTTATGGCTGAGTAGTATTCCATGCGGGTGCAGGTGTGCGCGCGGGTGTGGGTGCAGGTGCGGGTGCGGGTGCGTGCGTCTGTGCGGGTGCAGGTGCAGGTGCCGGTGTGTGTGCAGGTGCGGGTGCAGGTGCATGCACCGCATCTTCTGTAGGGTCACCAGTCGCAGACAGTGGGCTGCTTCCACGTTGGGCCATTGTCTGTCCTGCTGCTGTAAGCCTAGGGCTGCGGATCCTTTTGAGTCCGTGCTTTTGTGATTTTTGAGCAAACAGCCAGCAGCCCTACGGGATCACAGGTGGCTCCGTTGACCTTCAGGGGACCCCCCACGCTGTCTTCCGAGCGGCTGCACCGGTTTGCGTCCCCCCCAGAGTGCGACGGTTCCTTTCTGTCCACGTCCTCGCCCACACTTCTTGTTTCGCGCGTGTGTGATTTTAGCCCTTCTGACGGGTGAGGTGGTTTCTCGGAACTTTGGCTCGCGTTTCCGGACAAGGAGTGGTCGCGTGTCTCTCCCGTGGTGGTGGCCGCACCAGGGGCTTTTGAGTGCTCCTCTCCCTCCCTTCTCCCCCACCCCCAGCTCTGTCGCCATGCCCCTTTCATGTCCATCGCAGTGCTTGGGCGCTGGGAGGGGCGGCTGGGATGGGGGCGCAGGAGCCGTCCTGAAGCTGACGGGCCCCGGGGCCACGAGGAACCGCATGGGCCTCCGGAGAGGCCTTCTGGCTCCAGACAAGCTGCGCTTCGGCCTAGAGGAAGGCCAGACGGAGTGGGGCGGGCGGCCTTGGAGAAGCCCAGCTCGGCGGCGCCCGGGAGCCAGCGGCCAACCAGAGCACGTCCGCTGGGGCCCCTGAGACCGCTCTCCGCGTCCTTGCCTGCGCAGGGCTAGCCCGGCTCTCCCGGGCCTCCTTGGCGGCGAGCAGGGCCGTGCTTCAGTTTCCCGGAAGACGCAAGCGTGCGGGGCGTGCCGCGCTCAGGCCTGGGCTCCTCGCAGAAGAGTCTAGGCCCGCCTGCGGTCAGCCTCCAAGGTGCAGGCAAGGCCCACGGACCCCGCGACTCAGAGCTGCCCCCGGGGGCCCGTGGCCCCAGCCGGCCGCCAGCGAGAGAAGTGGTCTGCGGCCAGCAGGCGCTCTCCATCCCGCCCCACGCAGGCTTCCCCACGGCGGCAGAGCCGCTCCCCAGCCCAGGGTGTGCTCCAGCAGCGGGGCTCGGCCGGGCGGGAGGCGAACAAATTTGGATCCCTGAACATCGTCCAGGAAATTGTTTTTCCGAAGAAACCACAAAAGCCCGTAAGTGTTTTGGCCCCAGAACTGCCTCAGCGGAAGACACGTCTTGTGACAACCAGCTCACATGAGGACAGAAGACCCAGGGGACAAAACCGGAGCTGCCTGGGCACCCCTCCGGGTCCTCACAGTCCCCAGCCCCCGTGTGCATTGCCCCGCTCCGTCCTCCCTACCTGGCACCTGCTACAGCCCTGCCTCCTCAGCTGCCCCGTGGCCCGTGGCGGGTGGCCGGTGGCCGGGTGGGCAGGATGAGCCCACAGGTAGGTCCTCACAGCACGAGGAACCACATCCGAGCCTGGTAGAGAGTGTGTGCATCACCCAGAGATCTGGAGGACGGTCGCTTTGGGGTGTCCCTAGTGGAGGGGGTGGAGCATGTCCTGCCCTTGAGGGAATGAGCACCCTCGGGTGCTTAGTGGCCGCACATTGCTAGGGATCCCCCAAGATCTCTTCTGTCCTTTGTCCTACGCGTGACACAGGGCCACTCCCAGCCCACCCCACCCCCGGGATGTTCTAACCGGTGACAGTGATAGGTTTTCTCTATTCGGGGTGAGTCCGAGGTGGGCATCGGCCGCTCGGCCTGTGACGACGGGCATGGAGCTGTGTCGTCTCATGGGGTCTGCACCGGCTTTGGCTTCCCTCACGCACGGGGCCGCGTGGTCCTGGGGGTGCCGGAGCCACAGCTGGGAGGGAGCTTGGCCTGGACGCGCTGGAGGAGTGGCTCCCGGCCTCCTGGCCCGCTCAGGGGAGCACCGCGCCCTGTGCCCTGGTGGCTCTGCTTCCTGGGTGCACCCCCACCAGGACGCCTGGGTCCCCCACCGCGGCCACCGGGTTCCCGCTGCACAGACGCTCCCGGCCTGCATGCGATGGCACCGACACACCCACACCGGCCTTTCCCTTGCGCTGAGCCCTCTTCACCCTGACCGGCTCTGGGCGAGACACTTCCCTCGTGACCCCTGCTGACCGTTGTCGCGATCCTTCACGTGCCCGGGATGGCCTTGCCTGCCTTTCATCCGACCTCTCGAGTTGGCATCGGGTATGCCTCTTGCACCCAGTGGAGAGCTGGACTTTATTTTGAGATTTAGTCTGAAAAATATATGTATATTTAAAAAAATTAGTAAAATAGGGACCTATCACAAGTAAGGGGGTTGTCGACTCCCTGATCAAAAGCCTTCCAACAGGAAAAGCCTCAGGCCCGATGGCCTCCCCGGCGGATCCTACAGAAGAGTTAAGGAGTCAACACCAACACTTCTCAAAAATCTTCCCAAACCAGAAGACGAGGGAACGCTCCCTACCCCGTTTCATGAGACCGGCATTACCAAAGCTAGAGTAGAAGCCACGAGAAGGGGCGCCTGGGTGGTTCAGTCTGTCCCACCTTCAGGCTCGGATTTGGGGCTCAGGTGCGAGATGGAGCCCAGGGGGGCTCGCTGCTCAGCTCACGGCTGCTTAAGGCTTCCTCTCCCCTCCCACCTGCTCCTCCCTCTGGGGCTTGCTCTTGCTTTCTCTCTAAGAAATAAATCTTAAAAAAAGAAAGAAAAGAAAAGAAAAGGAAAGGAAAGGAAAGGAAAGGAAAAGAAAAAAAAGAAAAGAAAAGAAAAGAAAGAAAAGAAAAGAAAAGAAAAGAAAAGAAAAGAAAAGAAAAGAAAAGAAAAGAAAAGAAAAGAAAAGAAAAGAAACTACGAGAAAACCACAGAGCAATATCCCTTTTGGACACAGATGCAACCCCCCAGCAGGATGCCGGCCGCAGGGCCCAGCAGCCGCTAAATAGGATCGTGCACCGTGGCCACCTGCACCCGAGGCCCCGGGAACACAAGGGGGGTGCACAGACCCAGCAGCCGCCCAGGACCGGGAAGCAAGGGACTTGCTCAGTGCCACGGCCGCCCCCGGGGCCCACGGCCCGCACCCCCCGCCCGAGGCCCACAGCCTGCCCCGCGGCCCCTGGGCGCCCCTCCGCGCGAAGGCCCGGCCAGGGCCGTGAAGACCCTTCCGTCGGGAGGCCTCTGTCTCTTTCCCCGGTGTCTCCCCTCGTGATCGCAGCCCCGCTGAGCAGCCGTGGGCCCCGACGGCGGAGGGGAGAGCTGGCATCTGTGTGCGGGGGCAGCCCCCCCAACGCGTGCTTGGCTCTGCGCCCCCACATCCGCTCACTCGCCCCACCGGCATTATTGGGTTTCTCCGTCAGAGCCCGAGCGACAGCGAACAGGCCCTCGGTGTCCTCGTCCTCCCCGCCTGCCCGGCCGCCTCCCCGTCACTCCGTGTCATGCCCACATGGTTGCGCCTGTGCACATGCACACTCGGCTGTGCACGCTCCCTGTTACCTCCCTCTCCTCCAAGTGTGTTCAGGGCCAGCTCCGGGCCCCCGTCACCTCTTGGCGGCCTGCGTCGCTCTCTGGTAGCTTCCCCGAGCAGGGTGCGTGCACACAGTGCTCCCCGAGTCCTTGCACACCTGCGGGGTCTGTGTTGGCTTCACCCCGAGCGGCCCGGGAGGCTCTGCTGCTGTTGGGCATGGACGGTGCTGGGCCTGCCCCACCTCCTCCCTGCGGGGCCGACCACGTTTGCTTGTTTCTGTCTGTCTGCCTGTCTGTCTGGCCCAGCTGCTCAGAGGATGTTGTCCTCACCTCCAACGTCTGATAATTTTCCTGGGAGAGTCTTGGAGAGGACTGTTCTCGGTCCGCCTCCCCAGGCACACCTGGGATCCTTCGCATAGATTCACATATTTTATTTTAAGAACATTCCCCTCATTTCTATTTTTAAGTATTCATTGTATTTCGTTGTTTTGTGTTTCACGTCTGGAGGCTCCAATTATGTATACATTGGCTCCCTTTTGTCTTTTTAAAATATCTATCGTTTTCTGATTTTTTTTAAACCCACTTCTTTCACTTTGTCCCATTTTATTCACTTTCCTAATGTCTGTCCTCCACTTGTATTGCGTTGTCCCTACGTCCTCCTTCCAGGTGCGTCCTCGTTGCTGAAATTATTTTGTTTTTTCTCTTCCCTCTGTCCTTCCTTCTCTCATCTCATCTTCTCGCATTGCCTTGCTGTGACTTCCCTGAGTCGTTAGGTCTGTGTTGTGGTCTCCCCTCACAGAGGCAATTGTTCTAGTAAGATTTGTTCACTTTAAAAAAAAAAAAAAAGAAGAAGATTTGTTCATTTAGGGACGCCCGGGTGGCTCATGGCTAAGTGTCTGCCTTTGGCCCAGGGCATGACCCCGGGGTCCTGGGATCGAGTCCCGCGTCGGGCTCCCTGCAGTGAGCCTGCTTCTCCCAAAGCCTGTGTCTCTGCCTCTCTCTCTCTCTGTCTCTCATGAATAAATAAATAAAATCTTAAAAAAAAAAAAAAACAAGAAAAGAGAATAATCATTTAAAAAAAAAGATTTGTTCATTCGTAGAACAATGTTGAGTCAGATTTTTCATCTATTCTGCGGTAACACTTTTTTCCCGGCCGTTGTTCTTTATCTGGCAGGCCCTGCGGCTCTCTCCCACTCTTTTTCTTTAGCATCTTTGTATAGATTCTGTGCTAACTCAATTAAAAAAAATTAGGTGCCATGAAATGAGTTGGATTTTCATGCCCTAGATATTTGTAGAAGGTTCTTTGAGGGAGTGTAGTGTTGCTGGCTCTCCCCGAGATTTGCCGCCACTGGGTTGTCTACTGTTTCCTCTGCGTGTTTGCCCCCCACCCACACCCCCACACCACTGCCCCCCATCCCGCCACCTGCCTTGGGCTCTGCCACCCCCACCATCACCGCTCAGATCAGTGGCCGCGGCCGTGGCTGTCGTCGTCTAGGTTCATGAGCCCGGCGGTGGTTCCCACGCAGGGGCAGTTCACGGTGCAGCGGCTCGGGGTGGTGTGGGGACGGCCGGAGAGGCTGCTAACCCTCGAGGACAAGGACCCCGCACCCCGATGCGCCCCGATCCAGGAGGCTGGGGCGCCGTCCTCGCTGCAAGCTATAGTTCAAGGGGAACGACCCACAGGGCCCCCCGCTGGCTCGGCCCCCCGCCCGCCCCCCCCCCCCCGCCCGCCGGCGGCTCTGCCCTGGGGCTGCTGTGTGGGACCCCGGTCCTGCCGGCTTCAGGGAGGTCCCAATCTGTGGTTTAGGCAATGGAGCCCGCGTTGTGTTCTGTTGTCCTTTCCCTTTCAGAACATCCAGGAGAGAAGAGAGAATTTGCTTCTTCCTGCTTCCAGGTTCCCACCGAGATCCCGGGGGGCGGAGGGGGGGGGGGCGCTGCGACCTAGACTCTGGCTCGGGTGTGAATTGAGGCTGCAGACCCCCCACCGTGCCCCTGGGGCCTCGGGGCGCTTGCCTCGGACCTTGGGGTGCTGACAGCCTGGGGCGCCGGCCACTCCTGGGCTCCCCCGCGGAGGGAGGTCAGCCCCCCGCCTTGGGTTCACCCCGTCTCTCATCTTTGTTGGCCCCTGAGAGCCAAAGCCAAGGTCGCGCGATCTGGCAAATTCACCCCAAGGCGAACAGCAGCCTCCCGCCGTACCGCCTCTCCGGACTCCTCCTTCCACCTCTATCTTGGCTTCTGGGTGTTTTCTCCTTCTTGCCAGATCCTTGATTAATTTATTTTAGGTTCTTATTTTAACCAGCCTTTTTTTAAAGATTTATTTATTTATTCATGAGATACACAGAGAGAGGCAGAGACCCAGGCAGAGGAGCCCGATGCGGGCTCGATCCCGGGACCCGAGGCCACGCCCTGGGCCGAAGGGAGACGCTCCACCCCTGAGCCCCCCGGGCGCCCCTTAACCAGCTTTGTTGCTCTGGTTGTTTTCAGCATAAGAATCCGTGAGCATCTGTGTTCCACCGTCCTGCCCCTAAACAGAATCCCTGTCCCTAACCTCTCGGAGTCTCTACTCCCTCATCTCTAAAATGGGAATAATAGCAAAGATGATCTCCAAACCTCCTGTGAGGATCAGCGGGGTAATAGATGTCAACCACCCAGAACACTGCTTGGCCGATGGTGGGTGCCTCATGAGGTTACTTGTCCCCTTTCTCTTTTCTCCAGTTCCTCCTTCCCCTTTCCCTGTACGGGAGAGCGCCCTGGGGCGGCGCGGTGGGTGCCCAGCCTGCCCTAATGGCTGCGATCCCCGGGGGCCCCGCGTCCTGCCCACCCTCCGCCCAGTGCCCACGCCTGGCCCCACAGAGCTTTCCCTGTTTGCTCCCCTCCTGCAAAGGGCCAGCAACAGCGCCCGCCCCCAGCCAGCCAGAAACAATCTCCCACAGAGAGCATGCCTCCCTCACCTCCCCCAGACAGGCGTGGGGCCCAGGTGAAAGTTCCTGCATTTTTTTGGAGAGCTCTTATTTTTTAAATGATCTCATATTTAGGGGGGAAAACAGTGCAAAAAGAGTAGAGAGAACTTGTACATGTTCCTAACCCAGATCCCCCACGTGTTCACATTTTACATCACTCGCTTTACCGTTTGGCCTATTGGTGTATTGATCTCTCCATATCTACAGACACACGGACGTTACTATTACTATTATCATTATTTTCTGGACCTTGTGAGAGCTGCAAATACGAAGCTCCTTTACCTTTAGTTCCTCTTCGTGTGTGTTCCTAAAAACAAGGACACTGTCTCTCACACCCGCAGTGCTGTTCTCAAATTCAGGAAATTAATATAAATGTAACACGATGATGTAATCTATACATACACATTTTTTTCCAGTTGTCCCAATAATGTCCTTTATAGCAAAAAAAGGAGAAACATGTCTTTCTTGTCCTGGATCCAACCAACATGGCATGTTACACTTAGTTGGCAGGTTTCTTATCTGGAAGAGTCCCCCGATCTGCCTTAGTCTGTCATGGTCTTAACATCTTTGAAGAGTATAAACCAGGTCTTTAGTCGAATGTCCCTGAATCTGAGTTTGTCTGCGGTTTCTCCACGATCAACTCCACGGTTACGCGTGTTGGGCAGGAATAGCACAGAGCGACACCGTGACCTTCTCAGCACATCGGGTCAGGAGGCCCACGGTGTCAGTTTGTCCCTCGCTGCTGACGTTCACCTGAATCACTCGGTTAAGGCGGCATCTGCCAGGATTTTCTACTATAGAGACAGGATTTTAAAATAACCGAGCATAAGGAGGAAAAAAAGAGGGAGGCAAACCAAGACGCCGACTCTAACTACAGAGAACGTGCTGAGGGTGACCAGGGGGCAGGTGGGTGGGGGCGGTTGAGGTAGGTGACGGGGTCAAGGATACAGACATCACCCGGGGCTCATCATCCGTCCCTTTCCCCTATTTCAGCCATGCCCAGCCCCGTAACCACCCATTTGTTCTCTAAACCTAACACTTTTTTTTAAAGATTGTATTTATTTATTTGACAGAGAGAGAGAGAGAGGAGAGCATGAGCAGAGGGGACAGGCAGGGGCAGAGGGAGAAGCAGGGTCTCCGCTGAGCAGGGAGCCCGACGTGGGGCTCGATCCCAGGACCCGGGACCATGACCTGAGCCAAAGGCAGACGCTTCACCGGCTGAGCCACCGGGCACCCCCGATGTATTACTGTATCTATAATGAATGACAGAGCCCTTATCTCTAAAGCGTCAGTAATAACAGCAACTCTGCGGTTTTTGCAGGAAGCAGCTGAGCTGTGCCTACTCAGGGCTCAGGGCACCATCACTGTGACCAGCTGGGGTGCGTTCCCCACTTCCATGTGCCAGGCCTGTCCCGCGGCCTGTGACGTGTACTAACCCACCATACGGGCCCTGGGCGGGGGTGACACTATTTCCTTGTTCCAGCAGAGGGGAGCAGGGCCGGGAGACACGCAGCGACTCGCCTGACCGAGCCTGTGTGGCCCAGAGTCTGAGTCCCGCCCCGGGGCCGCGTCTCCCCCTCACACCTGCCCCGGGAGCGAGGCGGATGCGCTGATGAGTACCCGGTGGGAAGGTTCGAGAGACTCCAGAGGGCGCAGGGAGGGCTCGGGGGCCACCCACGCACGGCAGGGCGCCAGGGGGAAGGCCGGGCCAGGACTGCTTCCCACCCCGCTCCTGGGCGTCACCTTGCTGACCCGAGCCGGCCCCGTGCCGCCTGCCTCGCCTGATGGCAGCTCGGGGTGGCGGCCCTCACCCGGGCCCTCGGCGCCGGGCACCCGCACAGCCTCAGCCCCGCTTCCCTGGCTAGTTCATGTCTGCGTACCCCGAAGAGCCCTCGGCAACCGGAAAGCACGCGTCATGCCCAAGCCAGCCTGACGGATAGTAGGCGTCCGGTCAGTCCTTGTTGAATGAGCCCTCTGCCCTCTCGTCTAGTCTTCCCTGACCTCCCCAGAGTCCTGCAAGAGGGTGTCCTCAGCTGAGAGGACTGAAGGAAGGCTCCCATGATGGCTCACAGAGAGAAGGGGCCCGTCTCCCCAAAGCCCGTGCCGGGCACGGGGCAGAGACCGATCCCAGGCCCATTCCACCTCTGTGCCTTGTGTCCCCCAGTGCTCTTTACCTCAATGTCCAGATTCCCAGTGCCATGGAAGTTGCTCTGGGCATCTGGAAACCCAAGCAGGGGGACTCTGGGTAGTAATGAGTTCTCAGGAAAATGGGGTTACTTATATTCCTAATACTTGGATTTGAAATGTGTATAATTGAGGCGTTTCTGGTGAGAACTTCTCTAAAACTGACAGCTGTGCTTGGCTGTGCAGTCCTACAGGCACTAGAAGAGACCTTTCTGGGAAGATCATCTTCTGCCTCCCATGAAGGCCAGAGCCACCTGGTCATAGTAGGTGTCAGGACTAAACCCAGCAGAAAAGGAGACCTGCCCTAGGACACAGGCGATTTGCTGACAGGCAAAGAAAGGAGTTTCCGCATCCGGTTTACCAACAAGGCCAAGCAAAGGGTGACTGTCGATTCAAAGAACACCAACCGTGGGCCAGGACGGAGGAGAACGCCCAGGAGTGGGGCTTCCCGGTAGCAGAATCACTGAGCGGGCTGGTTAACGCAGGCACCAGGGCTCTACGTCAGTGATGGTAAAATCATGATCTCTAAGAACTTTCCTCTCTCATAAGCATCCATCCACCCAAAGGGATGCTGATTTCTGCTGGTCTTTGCAGTCCAGTGTCATCGAGAAAAGACTACGTGATGTGACCTGGCATGAGAAACCTCCAGGACCAAATATATGGGTGGGAATGCGAACTCCGTGAGATAATCCAACACTGGTTATCCCTGACAGCTAGGAAATTTTGCATAATACGTTCTGCACACTAAATAATTCTAAGTGGTAGCTCTAATGCATGACTGTTTCATTTTATGCGTTCTATATGCATCTACATCATGGAGTTTTGGGGTTTTTAAAAATGTAGATGTCCCGTTCTTTGGTTGGCTTCGATATATATGGGGGAAAAGAAACCTCAATATATGTAATAATAGTTGCAAGGTAATAATGCTTAATCAGATGCCATCTCCATGTTCTTAATGGTCTAAAAAATCGCTTGGGTCTGTGTTCAGCCCCTGTGGTGGGCGAGGGTAGGACAGTTGGATTGCAGCTGATATACAAGGGGGCTCGTAGGTCAGGAAAGAAAAGAAAAATGTCCAGTGAAGGAGAAAAGGTACAGGAGCACTGCGGTGGCTGCAGTAAGTGTTGAGGGAGTTGTTCTTGAATCCTCAATGAAAGACAAAGGGTGCGAGGACAATTTACTCTACACATTTCCCTCGAGTTAAGCCATGTCACAGCATTCTGTGTTTCTTCATTTAGTAAATGCCACCTCAACCCAGAACTCTTTTTTTATCTGTTTTCCCCAGTGGCTATGGGGGATCCACCGTGGCCGAAGAGGCCCTCGTGCGCTTGCGCCAGTCTGAGAGTGATGCCTCCTGAAATCTTGCACCATGTGGGCCTCACTTGCTTTGCCCTCATCCTGGCTCTGTGCAGGATGAAGTGAAATATTCTACTGTCATTGAGAACCACATTCTTTGGTGTGTGAGTGATGCATGAGAGGAAGCAAAATCAACAGTGTACTCCTAAACTTGAATTGGAAGTATCAGTATCAGTTCATGTTTTTCTTCTTGTGATGTATTTTATTTTAAAAGTAAGAACACATTTCCTAGTTCTGTGCATTGAAAAGTCCAGAAACAATGACTAACCCGGTAGTAAAAAGCACCCCTGGTGCCCAAATTATGGTCTTTAAATACCACTTGCCACCAAAAGTACCATGGATCTTTGGGAAAATATACAGGGTGAGCCTGGAATATTTTTTCTCACCAAAAAGCAAGGAATCTGTTAAAGGCTACTAGAGTCAGTCAAAAGGACTCAGGAGCCAACTTGAATAAGCTCACACTGACCACTGAGGGAGCAATCGGAGCATCGGTAAGGATAGGAACTGCAGTGGATTGAAACATATCAAATATGCTTAATCGCATAATTTCTATAGTGATTAAGATCTCATTAACCGCCTTTGGGAGATGCCAAGAACAACTCATTTTGGAAATGCTAACAATAGGGCAAGAATCAGTTATTCTTCCTTTCCTACGTAAACTGCACTTCCAAATCACCAAATGATTGATGGGGGAGTTTCTCTCCGCATGAATATTCCAGCTGGTTAGTGGAGAGGGACTGCTAGGGTTAGCACATCGCCGTCTCCCCACCTCTAATGAGTTCCCGGATCTAGGCAGCGATCATCCTTCCTACTTATATTCCCCAAAGGGAAACAACCAGACACTATGTGCTTCTTGGTAGAAGAACACAGCCTCACCTATGACGTAGTCTTGCCAAATAATTGAGCCTCGATTTGATTATGTCTCCAGATCCAGTTATGAATGCACAGGAAGAACAGGGAGCAGAAGAAGGTGTTCAGTGACAGAAAAGGGATGCCGTTGGCGAAGCCCCAATTGTTTCTGCAACAACCACAGCAACAAAAAATGCAAGAAAAAGAAGAGTTGGAGGAACATCTCTAGAGCCCAAGAAACTAAGTGGCAAGTCCACGAGAACAGTGTAAATGATTCATTTGCATCCCAGCTGAAACATGTCAACAGTAGGAGCAGAACCTAGTGGGGCAACTGGGGAAATGCGAACGTCAAGATGCATGCTGACATGAAGGCATTATAGCTAGTAGTTTCTCCCCCCGTTGGTATTATTTTCAGCCTTGCTGTGATACAATTGACGTATAACATCCTATTAGCTCAAGGTGTACACTGTGATGATTTGACACACGTACATACTACAAAATGATTCCCTCCATAATCTTTGTTAACATCCATCATGGATATTTTTTTGGTGGACAATATGGATTTTTTTTTTAAGAGTTCCCCCTTAAGATATACATACACACATTTGCAGGTAAACCGGTAAGACATTTGCCGCAGTAATTCAGGGTGAATGGACGTGGGTGGGAGGCCAAGGAAACAGGATTGTCCGTGATTGAAAATAGCTGAAACTTACGATGGGCCAGTGGGGTCCATGGTACCAGTTTCTTTTCTTCTGCTTATGCTAAAGTTTTCACACTAAAAAGTTTTAAAAAGAACAAAGTCAAAATAGAAAGATGCTTCAGACAAGAAACCCTGCAGTCCAGGAAATTTTAAAGGAGTTCCAGGCAGAGGGAGATCATCACAGCTGCAAGGTGAGAAATGCAGGAGTGAAGGAGAAAGAAAATGGCAAAGAAGAGGTCAATCCAAATGTGCATCAGAAAACGATACTAACAGTGCCCTTAAAACTACGGAGTGAGGGGATCCCTGGGTGGCTCAGCGGTTTGGCGCTGTGCAGCAGCTTTTAATCTTGATGACGTCCCAGTAGTTCATTTTTGCTTTTGTTTCCCTCGCCTTGGGAGATGCAGACAAAGTAAGTTTAAAAAAAAATAGGAAAAAAAAGTTAAAAAAAAAAAAAATAGAGAGTAGGGCAGCCCCGGTGGCGCAGCGGTTTAGCGCCGCCTGCAGCCCAGGGCATGATCCTGAAGACCCTGCATCGAGTCCCACATCGGGCTTCCTGCATGGAGCCTGCTTCTCCCTCTGCCTGTGTCTCTGCCTCTCTCTCTCTCTCTGTGTCTCTATGAAGAATAAATAAATAAAATCTTTTAAAAAAATAGAGAGTAGTAGAGATAAAGATGGTCGTTAAAGAAGGATCCATGTCTTGATTACAGTTAAGAGTCTGCAGGGGGGGCTTGAGGGGCCGCGGTAAGGACCAGTCGGGGGATTTAGTGCTGCCAATGATGGTCAGTTTCCCGGCTGGACAGTGATCATACGGGTGTTGGCTTTATCACTGTTGTGCATCGGATATAACATACTTTTGCCTTATGTTCTCTTCTGCGTCGTATTTCACAAGAGTTTGCTCTGGTTTTGTTGGTGATGGGTGATGGGCATGATTCTGTTCCAGGCAGCCCGACCTCAAAGCATAAGCCTTTAGCCGCATTAATCCTGTGCTTTCTAATTACCTAATAATACGTAACGTTCGTCATACATGCTAACTTATTTAACCCTCATAATGACGCTATGAGATAGATTCTATTTTTCATCCCCATTTGAAGATGTGGAGACAGGGCATAAGCACGTTAAGTCCTAAGTCAGAGCGCAAGGAGGGGACAGAGCTGGGAACTCTGTGTGGCCCTTTCTGAGCTTCTGTGCCGGGCCGTGTACCGTAGACCACATCGTGGTCATCACAACACTCTGGAAACACAAGTGAAAGGCTTTTTGGATGTATTGATCATACCTTTTTTTTTAAGATTTTATTTATTTATTAATGAGAGATACAGAGAGAGGCAGAGACACAGGCGGAGGGAGAAGCAGGCTCCATGCGGGGAGCCCGACGTGGGACTCGAACCTGGGTCTCCAGGATCATGCCCTGGGCTGAAGGCGGTGCTAAACCACTGGGCCACCCGGGGCTGCCCCTGATCATACCTTTAAGTCTGTAAATAATCTTTGTTATCAGACTGGGGGAAAAATTCATGTGGAAGAACAATTCATTTATGAGAGCAAAGGTAATTTTGGAGCAGATTGGAAAAATCATCCTATAAGATGCCAGTATTTAGTAAAGCAATAATTCTTGGAGCGCCTGGGTGGCTTAGCCGGTTAAGTGTCCGCCTTTTGGTTTCAGCTCAGGTCCTGATGAATGGGCTGTAGGATCGGGCCCCACATCGGGCCCTCCCTGAGCAGGTGGTCTGCGTGAAGTGTCCTTTCCCTTAGCCGCTCCCGCAACTCGCATGCGCTTGTTCTCTCTCTCTCCCAAATAAACAAATAGATCTTTAAAAAATAATTATTAAGTACTGTATTTTAGGGGGGGGTAGACAAAGACAGCAGAATGGAATTAAGAACCTAGAAACAGACCCACATAAGTATGGGAATATAGACTCAGTAGGGAGGCGTTGCGCATCACTGAGGCAAGTACGGCCAACTTAATGTATTCTGCTGGGGAAGATGGCTATCCATATGGAAAAACATAAAGCTAAGTTACTAACTCACACCACATGTAGTCATAGATCTCAGACAGATTTAAGACTTTTTTTAGCAGCAAACATGGAAGGAATGTCTTTAGATCTTTATGACTCTACTGAAATTAAAAAAAAAAAAAAAACCAATCCTGCATATGACAAAAGATACATCATGCATCAAGTTAAAAGATGCACCACATATGTGCTGGGCTGCCTGTGTTTTATCTGGCGACTTTACTGAGAAGATGCTTCACCTCACTAGAAATCAAAACATACAAATCACAACAACAATGAAATTTCACGTCCGTCAACTTAGCAAGAATGATCTAATCTAGTAATATTTGCAGGTGGGTGTGTAAAAATGGGTACAAGCACCTTAGAATTTTATGATACCCACTAAGGTTGAAAATGTTCGGGGATCCCTGGGGGGCTCAGTGGTTTAGCGCCTGCCTTTGGCCCAGGCCGTGACCCCAGGGTTGCAGGATCGAGTCCCCCCATCGGGCTCCCTGCATGGAGCCTGCTTCTCCCTCTGCCTGTGTCTCTCTCTGCCTCTCTCTGTGTCTTTCATGAATAAACGGATAAAAATCTTAGAAAAGAAAAGAAAGAAAAGGAAAAAAAAGAAAAAAAAAAGGAAAGGAAAGGAAAGGAAAGGAAAGGAAAGGAAAGGAAAGGAAAGGAAAGGAAAGGAAAGGGGAAAGAGGAAAGGAAAGAGCAAAGGAAAGAAAATGTTCACTGCCCGGTTGCCCTAGGGACTCTACGTCTAGGTGTCTGTCCAGAAACTATCTCATCAGCACACGAAGAAACGGGCCCAAGGCTGTTAATTGCCACAGAAGCAACAAAACGAGACAAAACAAAACAAGATGAAGACAAACCTATTATCCCAGTGGATCCAACCTTGTGATCCCACAACACATGCATGACCTGGCGTGACCGGGTCGTCGTAACTGTAGCACAGAGCTAGTCCGTAGCTCAAAATGAATGAGGTAGAGCAGGGTGATCCCACAAAGATACACGGTACCTATGTGACGTTGGACGATTAAGGCAAGTCCCAGGGGATGCTCTACGGCAAACCATGACTCCCAGATTCACGATGACGCTGCGCCGCGTGCGTGTGCGCCGGGATCCCCAGGCCCAGGCGGGTGGTCGCCCGAGGTGCAGGGGGCGAGGTAAGCATGCAGGCGAGTTTCCCACTGTACTTACACTGCTGCCTCCGGAGACCGTGTGACGTCTGCTCAGTGCAGGTGACACGGGTCGGGGTGCTGGTCTTCACATTTTCCTCTCTCTTTGAAGTGACTCAAAATCAAGAGTGAGAAGTAACTTTTTAAAAGGAAGCGGATGACCTGGTGGGTCCAGAATACCCAGATGCCAGATGCGCTTCCCGCCTAGTTCCTGGTGTCCTTGGGGTTCTGGTTGCCAACCCCGCGGCTCTGCTCTGCGGTGTCACCTCCCAAGGAGGCGTGGCGTCTCCGTCCTTGTCCTTGTCCAGCCTGCAGCGCTGTCAGGTGCCTAAGCCAGGCTGGAGCCACGCCTCCTCTCAGTCCACCCCCACCCCCAGCATCACCCCGAAGTTCCGGGGCCTCTGAGGCCAGGCCTCCCCCAGTCCAGGGGCTTGTTCCCCCAAGAGAAACAGGGAGTGCAGGGAGGAGGCACGAAGTGCTGCAGGAGGAAGGGACCTACGCGGCAGGTGACACGGGAGCAGCCCCCGGCTGAGCCGCTCCAGGCGCCTCCTGGACACGGGCGTCTTTGGCGACAGGCCCGTGGGCGCCAGTTCTTAAAAAGCTTATTCTTTCAGGCGGCAGCTGCGTGCAGTAGGGAAGCTCAACACTTAACCAACTACTTCAGTGACACTTCAGACGCCGCGCCTCGATCGTCCCCGAATTGTCTACCGACTTCGGTACAGACACCTCGCCCGCCTGCAGGACCGCAGCCGCCCCTCCTTTCCTCCGTCATCCGCACGTGGTCGCCGCGGCGCTGGGCTCACTCTCTTGGTCTTAAAAATAATTTGTGTCGTAGTAAAATACACATGACGCGAGCGTCACTCTTCTGCTGGAGGTACCCGTGCCCCGGCCCTCGGCATGTTCACTGCACCCACCGCCCCCGGCCTTCTCCGGAACATTCTCTTCTTGCAGGGGGAATGCTGACTCCCCAAGCCCCCCTTGCCCTGCCCTGGGAGCCCCAACTACTTCCAGTGCTCCGGCTGCGTTTGTCCTCTTGTGGCTGACTTGTCCCCGAGCGTGAGACCCCTGGGGTCTACGGGTGAGGGCAGGTGGCGACGTGTCCTCTCCCCCAGCCGTGCTCGCCCCTCCGTGCACCTGCCGGCTGACCCAGGTGGCATCTGGGGGGACAGGTCAGCCGGGCAGGCCTGGCAGGGGGACGTGGCCGCCGTCGGTGCATCGTGGGCACAGACGACACAGGCCCGCCCGGCCTCCTGGCTGCAGCCGCGGGAAAGGCCTTGGTGCCTGGGTTCTCAGGGCCTTGGGTGCCCCGGGCCCTCAGGGGACCCCCACGCCGGCCCCTGCCCAGCCCGCCCTCGCTCCAGCGGCTCCCCAGCGGGTTGGGCCTCTTCCCGGCGGCCCCTCCTCGCCCTGCGGAGCCCAGGTCCCTCGGAGGCCTTGCCCCGCTGCCTGACGGGCCAACACAAGTGTGTCTTCGGTCACAAGTCACAGATGACTTGACTCACGGGCCTAATTAGGCCGGATTGCTTGTCGTCTCCTGACTCATCGCAGGAAACAGGCTCAGTTAGCTCAGTGCCTGGGGATGGCATCCCAGGGCAGAACCAACGCCCCACCGCGCCCCCGCGCCCCAGGTGCCGGGATGCTCCAGGCCGCTCCAGGCGCACCGGCCTCCTGTGTCCTTGTCGGCCTAAAGGAAACCTCTGGCGGCGCAGCGGTTAAGCGCTGCCTTCAGCCTGGGGCCTGATCCTGGAGTCCTGGGATCGAGTCCCACATCGGGCTCCCTGCGTGGAGCCTGCTTCTCCCTCTGCCTGGGTCTCTGCCATTCTTGTGTCTCTCGTGAATAAATAAATAAAATCTAAAAAAAGAAAGAAAGAAAACCTCCTCAGAAGCTCCCTGTCGGATACTCCTGAACCTTCTATTGGGCAGAATTATGTCATGTGTGGACACTGCAGCTAGTCACGCAGCCCAGGTAGTGGGATCGAGCTGGACTCCCCTAGGGATCCAGGACCCGCCCCCTGGGATGGGGGGGACCGGGCGGTGCTGCGTGAAGGAGACCAAAATCATCCTCTTCTGGGAAGGAAGGGGGGGTGGAGGGAGGGGAGGGAGGGAGAGATGGAGATGGGGAAGGAGGGGAGGGAGGGAGGAGGGAGGGCTGCCTCGGTTTCCTCTGAACCCCGGGGCGTAGGCAGTCCTCGGTGCATAGTGGGCACTTAGTAAGCACTTGCCCGATGCCGCCACAGCCCCGAGGGAGGACGGCGCTTTCCATACCCTCTGTACGTCGTGGGCCGTGTCAGCCCCCGAGCGGGCCCCGTCCTCCGTTGGGGTGGGCCCTCTGTGTTTTGTGGCCTGGATGTCCCCAGGACCCGCCAGCCTCCTACCCCGTGATGCCCGCCCACCCTGGCACTGGGAAGAAGGCAGAGACACGGAGCAACAGGACGCCTCGCCGAGCGGGAGGCACATGAGGCTTGCGGAGAAGCAAGCGGCCGTGGGCAGAGCTGGGTGGCTGGGCGGCACACGGGACCCGTCGGGCCGGGGACGGGCCCCTCCATCTGCTGCTCATGGGGCTGACCCACGGCCGTCACCTGGCCGTGCGGGTCGGCCCAGCAGTCTCCTCGCGGGGACCTGGCCTCCAGGACCGTGGGCTGCACAGAGATGTGTGTGTGCAGAGCCACTCAGAAGAGCAAACAGCTGGGATCCCCGGACACCCCTGGAGGGGGGCAGGGTCCAGGGCCGCCCAGGAATGGGATGTGTCTAGGAACACGGGGTGGATACGCTTACTCTTAGCCCAAGGTCTGAGCAGCAGCAGCGAGTCGAGCTAACCATGCAGCTCCGTCCGCGTCGCGGTTGTCAACAGGGCAGGTCCCCTGTCGGAGCGGACGCGGCCGAGGAAACGGGGTGCTGGCCGTGGCCGTGGCCATGTCTGCAGTCTCCAGGCTCGTCGCAGCGTCACATCAAACGTGCGGTGCTCCGCCTGCCGACCCGGCCTCATGAGGCTGTTAGGCCAGCGCCCGGGAGCTCTGCAGGTGCCCCGACGTGCCCGCGGCCCAGCGCACGAGGAGAGCGAGCGGCAGCACAGCATCTGGACGAGGGGACAAGTGGTGCTCGTGCGGCCCGTGGGTGCCCGCTGGCTGCCCGGCACGCGTCCTTGTGCGAGATGCAGCGGGGCTCCCGGGCCCAGGCGTCCGTCCGGGAAATGGTTGCTGGTCCGTGCAGCCGCCAGGCCTCCTGGTGCGTGGCGGACCGTCGCCTGGGGCCCGTGAAGCCCAGGGCAGGGGCGCCCGCGTCCCTTGGCAGAGTTTGTGCCCGGGGGTCCCAGGGAGTGGCCTCCGGGGGTGTCCAGGGCTGGGCCTGTGAGCGGCGCCCCCCACCGCCACCGTCCCGGGCCGCACGGACCCAAGGGAGGGCCGGGGAGTAGGGCCAGGCGTGGGCCAGCAGCGGGGGGGGGGGGGTTCCCGAGAGTCGGGTGAGCCCCGCCTGCGCACGTGTCCCTTTTGTCGCCGTGAAGAGGCCGGGCACGTGGCCCTCGCGTGGGGTCTTGGCCCTGTCGGGACTGGGATGGGCGGCTTCCGCGCCACTGGGGCAGGTCAGTGAGCGCCCGGCCCCGGCGTCAGTGCCCGGCGTGTCGGGCAGGGTGACTCGGTTTCTCAAAGCCCATGTGCGGGTGGAAGCCCGACCCTGAGCCTGGTGGCGTCCGGGCGCGTGGGCCCAGTCCTCGGGACCAGTGGTGCATCGGGCACTAGCAGGGGCGGTTACCACGGCTGCAGGCGAAGTAAGGTCGCAGCTCAGAGGACTCTAGAGAGGTGATCCGGGATGACCCACGGGGCCCAGTGTACGACGGGGTGGTGACCTAGGGCTCGGGGGCAGCAGAGTGACAACCTTGAGGGACGCCATGGCCTTTGCCGGCCTTGAAGACGCTGCGGGGGGCCGCTGGCCAAGGGGTGCAGGCGGCCCCAGAGGTGGGGGCACAGGGACGTGGGTGTCCCCCTAAGCCTCCGGGAAGGAAGGCGGCCCTGCCAGCACCTTGGGCTCAGCCGCTGAGACCTCCCGCGCGCCTGACCTCCTCCAAATTCTGAGATAAGTAGTTTGTGTCGTTTTAAGCCACTCGGTTTTGTGAGACTCGTAGCGACAACGGGAACGAACATCCTGGGGAGCCTGCCTGGGGCCCCGCCAGGGTGGCTTGGCGACGTCTCTCTCAACCTGACAGTGGTCCCCAGTTGTGTAGCCTGGGTCGAACCTTGACCTCCCTGCTCACGGGCGGGGTACTGAGCAGGTCAGCCCATGTCTCTGCGCCTCCCTCTCCTCGTCTGCAAGGTGGGGACGGTAGAGTTGTTGGGGCCGTCGTTTCGTGTGGCGTGCAGGATACGCTCCGTGGCCCTGGCGACAACGATGGGTCCACATGTCTCTGGTGGGGGGAGCCCCCTGCTGCCTCGAGGAAGCTCCAGCCCAAGACAAGCGAGGTCCGTCCTCTGCCTGCCGCTTTGTCGCCTGTCTTTGTAAGGCACTCATGAAATAGGGTCACGAGGAGGATCTCCCATTAATACTACAGGTTCATACGGATCGACCGGTGCCTGAGTCATAGAGGCTCTTCTGAGGTCCGGGCAGGGCGGTGGCCACAAGGGGCCCAGAGGCTCCCTCCTCACCTCCCCACGGACCGGGTGCCTTTGCCCAGGCCCGCACGTGGGCCGGGTGGCGCTGTGTCCCTCCGCCCCATCCTTTTGAGGTGGGGAGACTTGATTTTCTCTTTCTGCTTGAGACTGTGCTTACCGGGGCAGGGAGGTTGGTGAAACACCTCACCGACTTGATCCCAAAAAAAAAACCCAACCCCCAAAATAAAATGGATGTAACTTCCTGGTGGAGAAGGTGGCTCTTCAGCAATAAATGGAAGGACAACCCCGCCCGGCTCCGAGCCCCTGGTCTGGTGAGGAGTCCTCATTCCTCTGTCCGGCCCCACTGTCGCCCTGAGTGCGAGACTGACCTGGGCTGTCTTCAGGAAAGCCTTCCGTGCTGGTTGTTGGGATTTCCAGGTAAGAATATTTCCAGTTGCTGTCCCTTAACTCCGGGCGGAGGACCAAGGAGGAGCCCTCGCGTGCCGGCCGCGGCGGCTCGGAGGTGGCCCAAGCAAACTGCTCACGGCTTCTGTGGCATCCGAGCCTAATCCCAACCGAGGCTCGATGAGACCCCATGCCATCCCGTGGGGCTGGGCCAGGGGCCTGGTTGTGGCAGCCGGGCCTTCTGTCGCGAGGGACAAGGCTGCAGGCCTCAGAGAAGCTTTCGAGCCACCTAGGGTGGCCCGTGTTTGACTTGCATTCTAGAATGTTCTCACCCCCCAGAAGGAAGCCTCTGGCATGACAAGTTGAGACGCCCCCACCTTGCTGCCATCCCTTTTAAATGCACGTTCGTTCAGTTATAAAAGAAATATTTGCTCTTTGTGGAAAATATGAGAAATACGAAATACAAAAAAAAAAAAAAAAAGGAAGGAAGGAAGCACAAGCAGAAGGCCGCCAGCGCGCTGCTCCTGCTTATCTTCTTGCTGTTTTGCTCTCACCTTGCGAGCGGCCGGCACTTCGGATTCCCGTTTCTGGGGCCATTTCTGGTCCACGCTCATCCACAGAGGGACACGGCCGCCCCAGCGCAACACTGCATGGGCCCCTCCGGACCTGGGCTCCCCCCGACCTGGGCCCCCCACCCCAGCCGTGGGATTCGGAAGGCTCCCCTTCCCGCCCGTCCTCCGGGAGGTCTGCCTGTGGAGCCAGCGGGGAGCTGAGCCCAGGCCCTCAGCGCCCCAGCCCCTCCCGCGGCCTCCCTCGGCCGGGTGCCTGGGCTCCCGCGGTGGGGTTCTCGGAGGCCGGCCTGGCTCCTTCTGTGCCCGCCCCTTCTGCACCCCCCAGTGGGAGGCATCATCATCATTATCACCCTCCTTTCCTCGCCCCAGTGCCAGTCCGAGCAGCCTGTGACGGGGCCTCAAAGGAGAGGGGCGCCTGTGGGGTTGGGTCTGCCCCTGACATTGAGGGTGTGCAGTGGCCCGAACCCATTTGCTGAGCCGGCCTTGGTGACAGTCAGCTCCCTGGGGCGGGGACGGGGGCACAGGGATGAGGGGGGTTACCCAGTGGCCCCCCGAGAAGCCCCCACACCCCCCAGAGACCCCCCCCCACCAGCACCCCCATCGGCACAGCCGAGCCCCGCGGGCAGGACCGCAGTCAGGGCTGCCGCTGGGCTGGACCCTTTGCTGACCCCACCCTTCCCCTGGTGCTCCCTCCCAGAGGCCTTCGCGGCCTGGTCTGACCTGCCCCCACCCCAGCACCCTCCGGGCCTCGTGCACCCATTTCTAAACTTTTATTTATACAACTCATCACCACGTTAGACTATGGGCTTTCTTTACAGGGGTGCGTGCGTGTGCGTGCGTGTGTGTGCATGTGTGCACACCTGTGTGAGTGCATGTGTGTGCACCTGTGTGCATGTATGTGCCATGTCCCGGGGGAGGCAGTGGAGCCCCGAGCCCCGAGCGCAGAGTCCCCAGCCCTGAGCCAGGGCCTGGGCAGCCAGGAGCCCCACCCGCGGGTCCTGGAGCCGGGAGCCCACGGACAGGGAGCTGTGCACAGGTTAAGGGGCGCCCTGGGGCCTGGGCCGCGGGCAAAACGGGGAGCGGCGCCGGCACTCACCCAGGTCACTCCGAGGATGGGGTGGCCTTCAGGGGGGCTGCTACCTGGGAGGGGAGCAGTACTGGGGGAGGCTCTCCTCAGGGACGCCAACCGCGGGGGTTGGGAGGGCTTCCCACGGGATGTTCCCGGAGGCGCGCAGCAGGGAGGGCAGTGTGCAGAGGGGCCCGGCCGGGAGCCCCAGACCTCCCCAGCCCACTCTCCTGGGGTGTCAGCCCCACAGGGCCACAATGGCACCCCTCACTCTAGGGCCTCTGCTCTTCCCTGGAGGGTCCTGGGAAGGCCAACGCCCCCAGCCCCCAGGTCCATCCCCCCAGGCAGCTGGGCGGTGCCCCCTCCCCCCCAGGGCTACTTTCAAGGTTCATGGGAGCTCGAAGGGGCTCAGTGGGAAGGGGCTGCAGTGACAGTCCCCAGCTTGGGCGGGGCCTAGTCTCCCGCCTCCCGTGGATCAGTTGTCTCTGAGAGCCGGTCACTGAGCCCCTGCCCCGGGCGGTGCCAGGCGGCCTCAGATTCCAGGCTGAGGGTCCCTGCCCCGGCATCGTGGGGGCACAGGGTACACAGGATGAGGGGAACTACTCAGGTTTGATGGGCACAGGTCTCGTGTTGCTCCGAGGACCTCGTTGCGCTGCATCTCCCCTGGACGCCCGTTGCTCCCCCCACGGCCTCGGCGTCTTGGGCAGCCCTGTCCTCTGTGCCACCAGAGCTCCCTGGGTGCTGGGCGTCTTCACGGGGATGCTGCCCCCAGGGCGCCATCCCCCCCACCGCCCTGCCTGCCCACTCAGAGCCCCCTATGGTCCTCAAGCACACCCTGGCGCCCAGCCACCCTGTGGCCTCCCTCCCCCACCGCCTGGTGCCCTCAGGACACCCCGAGCTCCACACTGTGCCCGGGAGCCCCACAGGACATGCCCTGGCCAGCCCCTCACACCAGCGGGGTCACCCTGCACCCCTCCCTCTAGTTGCGGTCTTGAGCGCTGACGAAGGCCCGGGGTCCCGCTCCCCGAGAGCCCCTGCCCTGCCGCCTCCACTGCTGGAAAAGCCCCCTCTGGACCCCTTGACCTGGCCGGACCTTCTCACCCTGCGGGCTCCGTGCCAGCTCCTGGGAGAGCAGCGCAGCCCCCGCCCGCCCCGTCTCCCCGGCGCCCGTGGGTCACTGGCTCGCCGTCCCCCCCGCGAGGGCAGGGACGTGGCCCCCGACGGTCGCAGTGTGGCTTCCGCGGCCCAGAACTTCCCTGGGCGAGGGGAAGACGTGCACTATCGCCGCCCCATCCTGGGAGGCCAAGGCGGCCACTCCCCCCACTGCCAGGGCTGCTGGGTGCGCTGCGAGCAGGGAGGGATTTAATTTCTCCTTTTGCCTTTTGTTTACATGAGTAACGGCGGTGGCGGGGTGGCCTCTAGACACCCACGGTCTGCAGCCGGGAAGGGCGTGTGCACCGGGCCAGTGAGCCCACCGCCTGCCACGGGAGGTACTATTCTTGGCCCGTCTGACGGGGGTTTGGGGGGCCAAGGCTCAAGGAAGGCAAGTAACTTACCCGAATCTGACAGTGGTGGAGCTGGGTTCAAGTCAAGACAGTCTGACTCCAGAACGCACCCCTGACCCAGCAGGCTAGGCAAGTGGGACCCGAGAATGAACAGGCTGTCTCTCAAGTTCGTTATAAGGTGGCACTTACCCCCTAACACGTGTCTCCACGGGGGTGTTAGGCACATGCCAGGGTGACCCCGAATAGGTGGGAGCCATGGTTTCCTCCAGGGAGCCCCCAGATCCTGCAAGGTGACCCGGGAGAGGGCCGAGGAGAGGTCAGCAGCGGTGCTCCCCCTTCCCACTTGAGATGCCCAGCCCCATGGCAGGCTGGGAGAGACGCAGGAAGTCCAGCCTGTGCGGGACAGCAGGGCACCTCACTGGGGCTGCCCAGGCTCTAGCACAGGCTGGCGCGCACCAGGTCTTCAGGAAATGGTGGCTGTGAGCCTGGGGCGCTCCCGCTTCCACACCCTCTGGGGCCCCAGAAGCCAGGACGGTGGTCGTGAACCCCTCCCACCCCACAGAGATGCGGCAGGGCTGTGGTCGCACCCGGGTGTGCCTGTGAGGCTGGTGGTGCCAGAGCCACAGCCTCCCAACCCATCTCCCTGCCCTGGGTCCCGGCCCTCCTCCTCCAGGAAGCCCATCCAGATGAGCCGCACCCACACGTGCTGCTTCCACTGCTCAGGGTCCAGGAGGCTCTCAGTGGCCACACACCGTGAGCCCTGCCCCTGAGAGAAGACTGGAGATAGAGACTCAGCCCACCCCTTGGAGTTCCCACTTCTATTCTGTCTCCTTGCTCCCAGTCTTGAACAGAGGTGCTCCCATTTGTCTTACCTGTACCCTCAATTATTTCCTCCTTTTTCATCCGTTCCACTTTCCCCTCTTCCTCCCGCTCCCCTGTTACCTCCTTCCCCTACTCCTACCTTGTCTGCGAAGGACTGGAAGCCACTGGCACCCTGAGCTCACCTCCTCCGGGGGGACCAGAATGGCCGAGTTCTGCTGACAGGGATGCACAGGGCAGCAGAGCCCAGTGTTGCTGGCATTTCTCCGGGCTGAGCGCCCCTGCAGGGAGGACCGGGGACAACACCCAGCACCAGCACAGCCCTCTCCCAGGGGGGCCCGGCACTGGAGCCAAGACTCGCTGGTGGGGATGAAGCCAGCCCCTGTGGGCTGGTGCATAAGGAAGCCTGGGGAAGAGGAGAGAGTCCTGGAGTAGGAGTCTGGAGCCTGCATTCCACACTTGCATGGCCCCCATCCATGTCCCCAGGCACAGCAGGCAGCGAGCCAATGTTCGTAGAGGACAGCAGTCCTGGCGGGGCCTCCCCTCAGATGCATCCCCTCACCTCCCTGAGCCTCAGAAGCTTCTGGGGAGGGGTCCCCGCACCTTCCTCCTTCCTTTCAAGGCAGTGGAGCAGACCGGGTGCAGTAGCGCCCCGCGCTGGAAAGCCCCTGCCGACAGGTGTGTGGGTGACGGTGGCAGCGGGTGGGAGGGGCCGAGCCAGGTCCCAGGCCTGGAAGTGGAAGACGGGCCTCTGGATCTGCCAGGTCTGGGGGGCCTCCGTCCTCCAGGCAGAGCCTGGGGTGGGGGTCAGAGCGCCCAGACCCCCCTTCTCTGCCGGGCCTCTCAGTGCTGGGCCCTTGCGGGCGGCAGGGCAGGCAGCCGCAGGCGGGTCCTCTGGGCCCTCTCTGGGGGTCACAGCTTGACCTTCGGGGAGCTGGTCTAGCCTCAGGCTGAGACCTACGGCAGCCCAGGGCTTACGGGCTGCAGGCCTGGCCGCCCCCCACTGTGGGGACAGCTCGACAGCTGCCTGCTCTGCCGCCGGCCCCTCTGGGGCCCTGGACAAGTCACTTCACGACTCCGGGTCTCAGCTTCCTGGTGGTTCTAGCGACAACACTCCTCGCCCCACGACGGTGCCATCGGAGTCCCCGGAAGATGAACAGAAAGCTGGCGGGGAGGCACTGGGTGAAGGCGGGCGCCTGCGGCCCCTCCAGCTCTGCGCTCCCCTCCCCCGCCTCGCTTCCGGCCCAGGCGGCCAGATGGTGGGACCTGGAGACGCAGCCTGCTGCACGCTCGGTCTATTTTGAGAAGCCTCCCGTTTCCTTTCCGCCTGGGGCCATGTGGTGGCTGCGGGCCTCTGCTCACAGGATGGGCTCGGAGCCCGACCTCCTCCTTCCGCAGGGCCCCGGTCTTGACCCCCCCATCCCGGCCCCCCATGCAGACAGCCCAGCCCCCACCCGGAGGGGCAGAGGCCAGGCGTCCACGGGGCAGGTCACTGGCCTCCCACACGGAGAACGTGGAGGGGGGCTCGGGCCGACCCCGTGTGGCCGTGACCCCACCCCTGGCTGGCCCAGGCCTGCCCTCCGAGGGCCCAGCGCCCCGTTCTCACGGCGGGGTGGAGATGGGGCCATCTGTTCCACACGCGGCCTCCACAGCCACCTCGGGGTCCTGCCCAGGGACGCACCCAGGAGGCTGGTCCAGCCTCAAAGTTAGGCCGCTCCTGCCCTTGGGCCTGGCCAGCGAGATGCCAGGCCAGCAGGGGAAGCAGGGGCCCCACACTGCCCAGGAGCCACGCTGGCCTCCTCCTCCTCCTCCTCCCTGCCTCCTCTTGGCACAGAGCTCTGACCCCTCCTGCCTGGCTTTGAGTCCCCCCTCCCTCACTTAATAGATGTGTGACCTTTCACCTCTCCGTGCCTCGACTTGCTCATCCGTGGAATGGAGATGAGGAGGGGTCTCCTCCACGGGCCTGCGGGAAATTGAATTGAGTTGATCCTGGTGGAGCGCCTGGGACAGTGCCTGTCGACAGACTGTCGCCCTTGTTCTCTCACCAGTCCCCACAGTCTGCCCCTCCGGTTCTTTGATACAGTTTTTACCTCCTCTGCCGCTGTCCTCCTTCACCTCTGAAAAGGAGAGGAAGAGAGAGAGGGAGGAGAAGAGGAGGAAGAAAAAGAAATCCCATTTGAAACAAGGTGAACCGCCCAGGTGGATGCAGTCAGCCGCGGGGAGGCCCTAAGAGGAGGGGAGCCCGGGACGCCTGGAGGCCACTGCCTGCTGCCTGGCCTCTGTGGAGTCGGACTCACTCCCCGACAGGTACTTGGGCGCCCCAGCCCCCCGCCGCCCCCGCCCTGCGCTCAGCCGTGGGGGGGTCCCAGCCCCGGGGCTCCTCCGTTACAGTAGCGCCAGTGGCCCAGGGAGCGCGCAGGGATCGAGGACACCCAGGTGCTGGCTCCAACAGCTCGAGCGTGAGGGCAGGTGCTCCCCCCGCCCCCCCCCCGAGCCCCAGGCACCCTCGGCTCCTCGCAACCCCCCACGTTTCATGCGGGCCTCGGGCCTCAGGCCTGGCCTTAGGACTCTGGTGGTCCCAGTAGATGCCCCCCCCCCCGCCGCGGCCCCGGCTCTGGGTGTCTGCGTCCCTCTCGGCCAGACCGCATGTCCTACCCTCCCCAGGCCACGCACCTTTCTCACCCCTGCCCTCTGCCCCCCTGGTCCCCTCTCCTGGAATTTCTCGCCACCTCCCCACTTCCCGACAGCCCATCCCGTCTCCTCGAGGAGGCCCCACGTCACTGCCAGGTCAGGAACGGCCCCCCAGCCTCCCGCCCTGGGCCCAGGCTCTTGCTGCGGCCACCAGTGTCCTTCTTGTCGCCCGGGGCGTGTAGCTCCTCGGGCACACCCCCAGGCCACAGTGAAGGGGACGGGGCTGCCCCTCGAGCCACGCCGTGCGGGACTGACTCAGCGGACAGAGAGATGGAGGCTGACCGCTGGCCAGGGTGGGCCGGGGGCGGCTTAGGGAGGCCCTCGTGGGGCTGGAGGGTGGCCCGGGATCAAGCACTCCCCCTGAGGCCTGTCCAGGACGGGGCTTCGCAGCTGTGGGGGTCCGGCTCCGGCGGGCTGCCGCCCTTCTTCCTTGGTCTAGAGTGAGCTGGGCCGTGCCCTGAGTAGCGTCCTTCCTGGCCCTTCGGCTGGTCACAGCTGCCCGCTGCGGCCCCGGCCCCTCCGGAGCGGAGACCAAGCCTATTCCTGTGGCCACGTGCGCTTGGCTGCAGCATGAGCAGCTCTTTGGAAGCCAAGCTTGGTCTCCCCTCGAACGTCCAGCCGTCGGAAGCAGAAACCAGCCCCCGGCCACCCCGCGGGCGAGCAGCACCCTGAGCCAGGACACCTGGGAGTGCCCGGCCTCCCGTCCACGGCGAGTCCCGCTCTTGCCCAGGATCCCGGGGAAGCACTGACCCCCGGGGCCAGCGGTCCCCAGCAGAGACCTCCGGGGCCTGCGGGGCCTGCGGGGCCTCCCGAGCTGCTGCACTGACGGGGCGGGCGCCCCAGGACGGCCACAGGGTCTGGGTGGGGGGGCGCCCTGCATCCTGCGCAGCCTCCAGGGCCCCGCTGTCTGTGCTGGGGCATGGTGCCCCCACACCTGAGCGCGCAGAGCCTGACGGCGCCCACGCCGGGCTCCACCCTGGGCTCCGGGTGGGGAGGGTGGGCGGCTGCCGTCCCCGCTCCTACGGGGGCCACACGGAGAACAGCCGTCAGGCGGGGACACCCGTCTGTGAGCATTTGAGCCTCGACTGTGGTTCCCTTTGGCGTCTAAACGCAAACTAGTTTCCACATTTTTATGTTCACGAAAATTCTCTGGATTGCGACTGCATTTGGATTAATGTGTTTCGTTCCCTTGGGAACTTTACCAGGAGTTTTTCACCCTCAGAAAATGGTGTCCCCTGGCACTGCCCCTGAACTGAGCAGCACCCGGGGGTCCGCAGCTCTCCACTTGCTGCCCCGCTGCTCCCCCGGCCGCGGCTGATGCCCAGACCCTGCGGAGTCATAAAGTCCCCATGACCTTCGTGCGGAGATGCTTCCCTTTGCTTCTCCTGTTATCAGAGGAGATATTAGGGTGGGGGCGTGTGCTTCCAGTCGGTCGGTGGCTAATTTCTTGTTTCGAGAATTTCACCTCGGGAGGGGAAGGGGGCGCGGACACGTGTGTGACAGAAGGGGGCCCTGCGTGCGCTGGGTGCAGCTCCCACCCTGGGGGGAAGGGCAGGGAGGCAGGGAGGCTCGGGCCCCCGCCTGCCCACTGGGCACTGCCTCCCCGGGAGCCCGCCGCGTGCTGGGCACCGAGCCGGGCGTCGTGGACGCGGAGACGGCGCCCTTGGGCCCATTGCTCCCCAGGATGGTGGGTGCCCGGCCTGCACTCGGCGGGTGGGGCCGGGGCCCCGGGAGGCCCATCGGGCTCAGGCTCCACACGCGGGGCGCCTCCGCGCTGAAAGAGGGTGCATCAGGAGACCGCGGTTGTCGCCAAGCAGTCGGCGATCCACGCGTGCTGGGGACGTGCACGGCCCGGGGCCGCAGAACTGACAGCGCCTGCCTCCGGGAGCGCACCTGCCGGGGAGGAGCTGCCACGCGCATGAGCAGCCAGGCGTGGAGCACGGGAGCCGGGAGCCAGGAAGCCCGGCCTGGCCCGGGGGGCCGCAGGGACGCAGAGCTCCCACCCGGCGGCCGCGTGTCCAGCTGTCGGAAGCCGCGTCCGCGGGAGGGCACTGGGCACCTGCAGCCACAGGGGGAGCGGCAGCCAGATCCGGGCGCAGCGCCCCTGCCGAGTCGGAGGAGCTCGGTGCTCAGCCCCAGTGTCCCTCCCGCCCCCAGCCCGCGGAGGCCACGGCCCTGCCCTCGGAGATCGGGGCCTTGCGGAGGTCAGGGTAGCCCGAGATCGTCACCCTAACGCGCTGTGACCCCGACCTGGGGGTGAGGGGAGCGCGAGCTCGGACACGGCGTGAGGACGGGGGAGCAGAGCGGAGGCCCCGGCGCAGAGGCAAGGCGGATTCAGGGTCACAGCCCCCGCGGCCGCCGGGCTTGGGGCCTGCAGCACGGGGTGGGCCCGTCCGTTTCTGTCGTGCTCCCCCCCACCACGGGAGCCCCGGGAGACACGCGGACCGTGGGGCCGTCGTGAGAGGTGCTGCCAGGGTGGCGCCTGCTGGGGAGCCAGCGTTGGTGCCCCTCCCGGCCCGCGCCCTGGGCCTGCAGAAATCCTTGGCGGCCGTGGTCCCGTGAGGCCGGGCAGGAATCGAGAGTGGGTGCAGTTCGAGGCTCCCCCAGCAGTGAGCCAGCGGGCGGGAGCCCCCCGACCCGCGGACGACCCATCCCGTGGTCCGGAGGCTGTGGGCCGCGTGGAAGGGTCGCGCCAGGCGCGGCTTTGTTCTTCCCCGAGGGGTAGGGCCCAGCCGCTGACTCGGAGGCCCCGGGGCACTGGCAGTGGCGCCCCGCGGTCCCCTGGCCTCGCCTTGCAGCAGAGCGCCTGCCTCCTCCAGCACCTCGGGGAGCCCGGCAGGGGGGCAGCGCGAGAGCGTGGGTGCTGGGTCAGCCCCCCGGGACTCCCGCTGCCCCTCAGTCACCAGACTGCCAGCATGGCGCAAACCCTCGCTCGAACCCCAGCTCCGCAGCTTCCTGTTTGGTGCCTCAAGCTCCGAATCTGGGGAGGGGTCAGCCCACAGAGCCCGGCGCCCCGGGGATGGTGACCACGGGGGACACCAGGGGAGACGCAGTTGACACGGTTCAGCTGCTGAAGTGTGAGCCTTGCCACAGTCTTTCCTCCCGTCTTTGACCCTGGAAACAAACGTCCCGGGGCCGTGTCACCCACCAGGAGGCCGAGGCGGAGGGGTCAGGGAAACAGGCCGGACAGGAAGCCGGTGGTGAAGGTGTAGGCGCCCTCCCCCCTCTGGCCTGCCCACACCCTGGCCCGCAGACCCCACAGCCAGGACAGTGGCCGCTGGTATGTCGGGGGCTCAGGGCCGCAGGGCTGTACCCGCCAGGAGTGCGAGGTCTTGGGGGGGACAGACGCGGAAACTCGCCTCGTCCCAGGCTGTGCGAAAACCAGCAACCACTCGGCAGCAGCAGAACCGATGGATCCCACTCGGTGTTCACGCGGAACGCGGCCACGCGGAGAGCGGCGCGGGAGTCCAGGCACGAGCAAGGCGCTGGCTCTGGGGGCGGCTGCCTACCCCGCGGTCCCCTCGGGCTGCGTCCAGGCTTCTGCAGACGGAGAACAGCAACAGGATCCCAGTTTAAAAAAAAAAAAAAGGAAAAAGAGAAACTTCAAAATTATGAAAATGGGGAAACGTTAGGACAAGATTTGGGGGTAGGACGGCGTGGAAAGGCCTGGAAGTCGCACCTCTCCCGCGGGTGACCAGGTTGCCGTCCGTGGGGTGGAGAGCCACTGCCCGCCCCTGCATTCCCTCAACACACTGGGGATCCTGGCGCCGCCTTCCCTCGGCCAGGGGTGACAAGGACTTGGGGCACAGGGGAGGAGCTGCGGCACCGGAGGCCGGGCCCCTCTCCCCCCCCGGCACCTCCCCACCACGGGGAAAGGCCGCAGAGGCTCAGAGGCCCCCCGGGGCTCCCGGTGACGGCTCAGCCTCTGGGGACAGTGCGCACGCTCGTGGGGACGGGATGCAGCCCTGGCGGCGGGCAGGGCAGGGCAGGGCTTGGCAGCGGCCACCTTTGCGGTTCTTCCAGCTGCAGGCAGGGACATGGCAGCACCTCCGGCCGGGGCCACTGGGGGTGCGCAGGGTCGGCCTCGCACTGCTCCAGGCCTGGCGGGACCTGACCTCTCCCCACTCCTGCAGCCTCCCCGCCCCCGAGCCCGCCAGGGGCAAGGGCTGGGGCACAGAGGACCCCGGGACTCACCCGCCCGATGGAGGAGGCCACAGCCCGGGGGGGTTTGGGGGGCAAAGCTTCCGCCACGAGGGTCTGTGGCTTCCGCGCATAAGGGGTCCTGACCCAGGAGGGCCAGACGCGTCCCGCGGCCTGCGCGGGGCTCCAAGGCCCCTTCCCGCCACACCGCGCCTTGGGAAACGCCCGAGAGCCTCAAGGCCTGGGCCAGCCGGGGGCATCGCGGGCTCGGCCCCCACTTCCCGGGCCCACCTGGCTTCTGGAGAAGGGCGTTTGGGCGCCTGCCTTCCTCGGGGCTGAGCGCTGCGTGGGGTCGGGGAGCTACTCAGCGTCCCTGAGCCTCGGAACCCTCACCCGCAGGACTTCCGCGTGCGGATCCATGAGGTGGTCGGACGCGGCGGCCGCCCTGGCCCTGCTCGGGGCCCCGGGGTCCAGGTGGGGCCCAGGGAGGGCGGCCCTGCGGGGAAGGGGCCCCCAGGCGCTGAGGCCGCAGCTGCGCTGCTGGGGTCTTGCTGCCGGAGCTCGGTGGGTGGACGGGGGTGAGACCTTCGGGTTCATCTGAATTCTCTCGTGACAGACGTTCTTGAATGCAAAGCATTACTATGTTTTGCAGGAAGTAACTCAATTACTAGAAACCTGTTTTTTGTTTTTTTGTTGTTTTTATTTTTAAAGTGATCTCCACGCACAGCGGGGCTTGAACTCACAACCCCCAGATAAGGGGCCGGCCACCCCATGGGCTGAGCCAGGTGCCCCCACAGAGCCTGTTTTTAAAAGGACTGAGAGGGGTCCCCGGGGGTTCAGCAGTCGAGCATCTGCTTGTGGCCCAGGGTGTGACCCCGGAGTCCCGGGATCGAGTCCTGAGTCGGGCCCTGCCTGAAGCCTGCTTCTCCCTCTGCCTGTGTCTCTGCCTCTCTCTCTCTCTCTGTGTCTCTCATGGATAAATAAAACAATCAATAAATCAATAAATCAATAAAATAAACAGAGAGAGAGAGCGAAGCACGGCCCCCGTGGCCCAGGGTGTAGTGGCGGCGGCCGCAGGCTCTCCTCAGGCCCCTGGGGTCCCGGCCCCCTCCCCAGGTGCCTACACGCAGAGCCAGGCCGCGGGTCTCCAGGGGCCCAAACGCAGCGGCTGCCTATGGGTTGTGCCGGGTCCTGCCGGGGCAGCTGCTCCAGGCCGAGATGGGGCCACCCGTGGAAGAGCCTCTGGCCGGGGCAGCAGCGGGGAGGCGCCCCGAGGCCTTGCGGCCGGACAGACGGCGGCGAGGCTCTTGGGGGGCCGCAGCAGGCCAAGCGAGGCCGGGCCTCCGTCCTGGGAGTGGCGGTGGTCAGGGTCAAGGGGTCCGGGCCCCCTGCACCCTGAGCGAGGTCGGCCTGGCTCCCCGCAGCTCTGAGTCGAGAAAGGGAAACTGAGGCCAGTGGGCTCCTGGGAGTGAGTCGGGGGAAGGGGAGGAGGGTGTCCAGGCAGCCCGAGCACCGAGGCTGGGGGCAGGTCACGGGGGCACAGGTGGGGTTGTCCTGGCGTCTGCCTGCCCAGCTGCCCCCCCGGAGCCCCCAGAGCCCCACAGACCCTAGGATCGAGGGAGGGGACACGTGGTGTCACTGGCCTGCTCTGAAACTGGAGCTCGGGCTGACCTGCCCCCGGGGTTTCTGGGTGGGCCGAGCCAAGCCGAGGACGGGCTGCTCCCCACCGAGGCCGCCGTGCGCCCCCAACGGCTGTGCCCAGCCCCTTGTCCTGCTCGCGGCACCACGGCCCCCGTTTTCTGGGTTAGGGTGACAAGGCCCTGAGAATGTCGGGGTGGCCCGATGCTGCAGGCCGGGAAGAGGAGCCCCAGCTGCCCGCCACCCACCCTGTCCCCCGACGCAGTGAGCAGTGCGGGATTCCGGGACCCCCGGAGCCCCGACACCAGGACCCATGTTTCAGCCCGAACCCTGCTAATTTGCAAGCATCCCCAGGTGGAGAAGCACAGCGTCCGAGCTCCCCAGCCTGTTACGTGGGGCGGGTGGCTTCTCGGCGGGAGGGGACAGCCGGCTCCCGAGGGCAGACCCCCCCCAACACGCCTGACGGGAGATCTCGCTTGTGGGGGGACGCGGCCCCGAGGGGTGGGCTGCAGGGCCCTCCCTGCCCACACCGGCTGCCTGGGGCCTCAGGATTCGCCTCCCCGTCTGTCCCTGCCCCCAGCAGCCCCCGGGAGGCTCATTGTCCCGCGCGGCACCCCTCCCGTGTGGGCCGACGGGCGCCCAGCCCCTGGATGCCTCATTGCCTTGATGGGGGCTGCACGTGCAGCGTCTGTAACCAGTGCCTGTGACGGGGGCTGGCACCCCCGCCTCCCTGCGCCCCCGGACCGCTGTCCCAGGCAGTGGTCACCACAGCTGCAAGAGGCAGGACACCCACTGACCCCATTTCACCCACGGAGACACCAGCGCACAAGGGGCCCGAGGATTTTCCCCGGGGTCCAAACCGCTGCGAAGTCGCAGAAGCTGGATTTGGACCCACGCGTGTCTGACCCTCAGGATCTATGGCACGAGGACCCGGCCCCAGTGCCAGAGCACGGGGGAGGGCGGCCTGCGGGCGCAGGTTGCAGGGGTCCCAGCCTGTGCTCGGAACCCGGCCGAGGCCCGGGGCCCCCAGCCCTCCTCCAGCTGCCCGAGGCCCTGGCCCTCCTGTGGGCCAACTGTTTGCTGCTGGATCCCGGACCTGGACCTGGCTCAGGATGGTGGGCTGCGCAGCAGGACCTGCTGGCCTCCAGGGACGAGTGACCCGACTGGAGAAGGCGCTGGGTGAGGGGAGGGCCGGAGGACACCATGCACGAGCCCCGAGGGCTGCGGGAGTGACAGCTCACTGGGTGCTCTTTGGGGTGTTGCTAGTGGTCTCCTCCCCCCGAGGCTGGGGACTCGGCTGACCCCGGCCCCCGGCTGCCCCGGCACTGGCGGGCCTGGCGCACGTTCTAGCCAAGCGGAGCTCAGGGCAGCCGTTGACCTACCGTCCAGGCCCGAAATAGAGACGGAGCGGATGCGGAGCAAGCTCTGCGGGGTGATTTTGCCCGTACAAGGCCTCGCCGGGGCCACCCGCAGCCCCTTGGGGCAGGGCCGTGGGCGGGCTGCCCGGGACGCCACAGGCTCCGTCGCCCTCAGATGGATGACTCTCCGGGGGCTGAGCTTTCTTGGAAGCCCGCTTAAGGGAAGAGGCCCCGGCTCCAGGCCCCGAGCCCATCAGACCTGCCAGAGTCGGCGGTTGGAGGGGGGCGGTGCAGAGCCCGGAGTCCCAGGTGCCGCCGCTTCTGGGGAGCGTGTGGGCAAAGCCTCGGCTTTGGGGACCCCTCCGAGGGGTGCCCGGGGGCTCAGCTGGTTTCAGCGCCGGTCGTGATCCCAGGGTCGTGGGGTGAACCCCGCATCGGGCTCCCGTGTCCCTCTCCCCCTGCGACCCCCTGTGCTCACTCTCTCTAATAACTAAAATCTTAAAAATAAAGATATTAAAAGATCACTCTAGAAATAGACTTCGAGGTGGCTGCTCAGTCACGGGTCACTTGGGCCCTCTTGGTCCTGCAAGGAAGCGGGTCCCCACCCCATGTCCCTGGCGTCACAGGGACAAGGCTCTGGAGGCTGGCCAAGAAGAGGCAGCTGGGTTGGGGGGGCGGCTCCTGAGTGTCTGACAGGCGGGAGCTGTGTGACCCGGGGCGGCACGCTTGACCTCTCTGGGCCTCGGGCCTCGGGGACAGTCATGCGTCTTCCGGATCAGTGTCAGGGATTAAATGGTGCAGTGGCGGACGCGGTGAGGGCGCCCGGGGCTGGCACGCAGGGGGTCTGCACGTGCTCCTCCTTGCCCCCCACTCCCCAGACGCTGGGGGGGACTCAGGTGACGTCTGGTTGTGCACCCAGCGACCACGCACCGTGTTCGGGGGTCATCCAGGTGGCCCAGCCTAGGGGGCTGGAGAAGGGCCGCGTGTGCACCAGGGGCAGAGGTCCGGGAGGGAGGGGGAAGCCAGGGCTGCAGGCCGTCCCCGCGTCCCCTCGCCATCCAGCAGGCCCGCGGCAGCGCTCGCAGCACATGCCTGATGCGTCCCACACCCCGAGGCCACTCGCTCCAGGCCGTAAACCCACGGCCCACGGCGGCTTTGGGGGGTGGGGCCCCCGACCGCTGCGCCTGTAGACACCGCCCCTGATTCCAGAAAGAGCGGCGGGGGCGGCGGCCACGGCCACACCACAGGCACCTGCTTGAGCTCCGGTCACCCAAGGGCCATCTGGGAGTGGGTCCGGCGAGCAGAGGGATCGGTGTCGGGGTCGGCGTAGGGGGACCTGCACACCCTAGGGATGAGCCTGTCCCGGGGTGAGCAGGGCTGTCCCAGCCTCAACCTATTGCTCTGTTGAAGGAGGGTTTGTGGACCTGGGCTCAGGGTTAGAAGGAGGGCAGGGGGGTTAGGGGGCAGGCGGGGTGGGGGGCTAGGGGGCGGGCGGGGGTTAGGAGGTGGGAGGGGGGGTTGGGGGCGGGCGGGGGCCCAGCGCCTGAGTTTAAGGAGCCGCCCCCTATGACCGCGTCCACCTGGAGGAGGATCCCCACAGATCCCTGGGTCTCCAAGCCACAGCCGGGTGGTGAGGGGACAGGTGGGGGGGCACACCCAGAGGAGACCGGGCGGGAGAGGAAAACACCTGACCAGAAACAGTAAGGCTCAGGGCTTTATTTTTTTTTTTAAGATTTTTTATTTATTTATCCATGAGAGACACAGAGAGAGGGAGAGGCAGAGATCCAGACAGAGGGAGAAGCAGGCTCCATGCACGGAGCCCAACTTGGGACTCGATCCCGGGTCCCCAGGATCACACCCCGGGCTGAAGGGGATGTTAAACCGCTGAGCCACTCAGGAATCCCTAAGGCTCAGGGCTTTAGGAGGCTGTAAGGATGGGAGTGAAGAAGCATCGAGTTGTGAGGTTTGGCCCCGTCCTGATGTCAGGGTTGTGGGGTGCGGCCCCGTGAAGCCCACGTCGGTGCCTTGCCGGTGTGGCCGTGCCCGACGTGTGTGTCCTCCTCCCGAGCCACGCTCTGGGGACGCACGGACCCCACTCTCTCATCCCTCTGCCCTCCCTGGTCACCCCAACTTCTCTCTTCCCGGCTGATGCTGGATGTGAGGTGGGAGCCGCCCGCCCCAGGCGACCCCGCAGCGACGGACACCGCGGGGCACAGGGACCCACAGGTGCACAGGCACTGCCACAGCGCGGTGGCGTGCGCTAGTCCGCGGGCACTTAGCGCCTCAGGGACCTGTGCGTGCGGGGCTGGGCAACGGCGCCCGGAGCCCCGTGCCCCCAAGGAGCCGGGTATCCATGCTCAGCGCCCTTGTCCCCAGCTCCTGGCAGGTCACCTGCGCCCTAGAGCAGCAACAGGAAACGGGCAAAGAGGAGGCGGCACGAGGGGGGCTTCAGGCCCCGGGAAGCCAGGGTCGAGGCGAGAGCCAGCAAGCCCACGCGGGCAAGGGGCCTCTGTCCTCGGCTGCGCGGGACACAAAGGGAACGAAAGGGCCAGTGGCACCCGCCTGTGGGGCCCTCAGGGCTGGTGGGGAGCCCAGGCGGTGTCTGCGGCCCCTGCTCCCCCCCCCGTGAGGCCCCTGCCGCCCTCCCCCCGCCTGGACGGCTCCCCAGGCGGCACCTGCAGCCCGCCGGCCGGGCACCAGCTCTGGCACCGGCTCTGGCACCCGCCCTCATTCAAGCGCCCGCCGTGCTCGGGGCTGCGGGCTGCGGGCTGGTCCTGGCCAGGGCTGCCTCCTGTCCCGGACCTCCTGGGTGCGGCCGCCTGGGCTTTCCCATCGCCCGCCCGCGGCGCCAGCCCGCAGCTCCGGAGGACAGTCACGGCCACGCCACGAGCCCCGGCCTCCACCCTGGACACCCACAGTGCTGTGGCCCGACCCCGGGCTGCGGCGGGTGGCAGACCCCGGCTGGAAGAATGGGTAAGCGAACAGGGCCGCGTCCAGCCTCCGAGGGGCGATTTCCACGCCCGCGGAGCCAGCGTCCCCGCTGCCCCACGCGTGCTGAAGCCGTGTTTCGGGACCTGCCTCTTGGAAGGACCTGGCAGCCTGTTCAGAGGCTGTGCGGAGGCGGCGCCCCGGTCAGATGGGGGAGGGGGGATGAGGGTGTTCCCTGGGGGCGTCCGGGGGCATGGGGGGGGCTCTCTGCTTCTCATCAAGACACAAACCCGTCCAGCCGAGGGCCCGGGGACTTAGGTTAAGCGAAACCGACCAGGTCCCTGCTCGGTGCCTGCGGCCGGAGGACGGAGGAGCGTCTCCCGGGGTCTCCCCTCCATCCTGCCCAGTCGGCTCCGCATGCTGCTGCGGCCCCAGGAGGTCGGCGGGCTGCTGTTGGGCCCCGGCGCACCTGCTGCCGCGCGGCCCCCAAGACCTGGCGCCGGCTGCGTGCGGGGAACAAGCTCTGCCGGGCCGTACTGGGGCGCTGGGGGAACCACCGTGATGGCAGGTTCTCCAGGGCTGCAGCCCACGCAGCGGTGGGTGCTGTGCAGGTGGCCAGGACCCCGGCGTCTGGATCCAGCGCGGCACACGGCCCAGTGGGTGTGCTCACCCGTGTGCAGTGCTGGGGAGCTGTGGGGCGGCTGTCCCCACGTCTAGACGCGTCCTCCTGGCTCCAGACTGTCCCCTCGCAGCAGCCCGAGTTCACCTGCTCCCACAACAAAGGATTATCCGTCAGCCCCCAACGCCGCCCCCGGTGCTGAACTATTTTAATTTTATACCCGGAGTGCGGTGACTGGAGAGTGCCCGCCACCAGGCCCGCTTTGTCTCCTGCCAGCCCAGGCTAATCAAGGGTGCCGGTCTGGCCCGAGCGCGGGGACTTGGGGGTGCCCTCGAGGCCTGCGGGCTGAGCCAGGTGGGGGTAGCCCTGCCCCAGGCGCCCTGAAGCCACCCGCACCCCCACGCCCAGCCGGCCCGCTGCTCTCCACACCAGCCCCAGGAAGGAGGCCTGTCACCCCCCTCACTGGGGAGGACACCGGAGGCCAGGTGCCCCAGAGCTACTGAGGGGCCCAGGCAGGAGGCGAGGACCCCACGGGCCTGGTCCCAGCCTCCTCCGGGCCGCAGGCGCTCACGAGGTCACGGCTGCTGAGGATCTGTGGTCCAGCTGCCCCCCCCGCCCCCCCCAGGCTGCTGTCCCCTCTGCCGGGCAGGCCTCCTCCCTCGGGGCTGCAGGGAGGGACCCCGGGATAGAGGCGCGTGTTTTGTGGCCTAAAGTCGGGAGGCATGTGCTGCCCCCCTGGTCCCACGGAACCACGTGGGCTGAGGCTGCCCCGGGGCCTGAGTTGCAGCAAGTGGGGAACGCCTGGGAGGCTGGTGACCCGGGCAGCTCCTGGCGCAGCCTTACTCTGAAAGCCGGGACTCTTCCTTTGGGTATCCCTGGGCCGGGGGGTGGGGGTGGGGGTGCGGGGGGGAGGTGGGTAGGGGCACTCACGTGGGGGGCACTGCAGGCCACGGGCGTCCAGAGCACGTCCAGCCCGAAGACATCACAGGCTGCTCGTCGTGCCCTCTGCGTGTCCGTGCCCTCCTCCCAGGGCCACGGGGGCCTTGGCCGCCTTAGCCTCCCCTCCTCGCGCCGTGGGGGCGCAGGGCCGGGAGTGCCCGGGGGGCGGGCCCTTCAGCGCCACAGTCGCAGGCACAAGTGCACTGCTCTGACAGATGAGGCCACCGAGCTGGCCCATGACCGTGCTACGTCAGCCGGTGACGCTCGTGGCTCCTTTCCTAGGCACGCCAGGCCCTGTGCTGCAGAGCGTTCACGCACCACCTCAGGGTTGGCCCCCAGCACGCTCTCTGAGGCTGCTGATGATACCAGCCCTGTTTCACAGACGGGAAACCGAGGCACGGGAGGTTCAACACCTGGCCCAAGGCCACGCAGCGCTTACGTCCAGGTTGGGAGGCCTCCGAGGCCTGGTTCTTGCCTCTGATGCTGCAGCCCCCACCCACTGCCCCACAAGGAGCCAGGGCCCCTTAACGGGGAGCGCCCGAGCCTGGGGCCTGAACGTTGCCTCCCAGCCCCGGGTCCTCGTGAGTGCTGGGAGGCGCAACCCAAAGACCAGAGGCGGAGGAGGAGGCAGGCCCAGATCCCAAGCCTCCTGGGAACCGGGGCGGGGTCTCTGGCATCCATGTGGAGGCCCCACTCTAGCAGCTGCTCCTGCAAAAATACCGGTGCAGCGACCGGGTAGCTGTCAGGGGACCCGTTCCCAGGAGGCAGCGCTAGGACCACCCCACACCAGCAAGAGGTCAGTCAGTCTGCGTCCGGTCCCCGGGACGCCTGGGACCCTGAGCCTCAGCCCCGGGATCTGCAAAAGCCAAGACGTCCCTGCAGTCCCCTAGACAGAGGGGCTCGGTGACCTGAAGTACCCGCTGTGTGTGGTGACGACCACGCGTCTGCTTCTCTGTTGCCTCCAGTCCCATTAGGTCACATGGCAGGAGCGCCACCTCTCCCCCATAGACCTGTTCTCCTCTGCGGTAGAAGAGGGCCCTGGGTCGGCCCTGGGGCTCAGCAGCAGAGCATCTGCCCTCGGCTGGGGAGTGACCCCGAGGCCCCGGAATCGAGCCCTGCGTCGGGCTCCCCACACGGAGCTGCTTCTCCCTCAGCCTGGGTCTCTGCCTCTCTCTGGGTCTCTCAGGAATAAATACATAAAATCTTTTTTTTTTTAATACATAAAATCTTAAAAAAAAACAGCTCTATTGAGATATGATTCACAGACCTTAAAATTCATCCTTTAAAATTCAGTGGTTTTAAAAAATAATAATAAAATAAAATAAAATTCAGTGGTTTTAAGTATATTCACAAAGTCATGCACCATTAATCCCCACTCTCTGATTCCAGAACATTTTCATCAAAGAAACTTGGGCCCGATTAACAGTCCCCTCCTACTCTCACTTCGCCTTCAGCCCCCAGCGGCCGCTACCCTTTCCGTCCTTAGGAACCTGATGACCCCGGGGTGTTTCATGTCGATGGAATCACCAGAGCAGCCGTTCGGATCAGCGGGCCCAGCACCTGCCAACACCGGTACTCGCCTTCCCTTTCGAGGAGTCCGGCTCCGCCGCATGGACACACCACATTTGTTTATCCGGTCATCAGTCGGTGAACTAGATTGTTTCCAGGCTTGGCTATTAGGAATAAATAATACTGTTTTTTTTTTAAGATTTTATTTATTTATTAGAGAGAGAGAGAACCAGCTCACGCTGGGGGAGCAGCAGAAGGAAGGGGAGAAGCAGGCTCCATGCAGGGAGCGCGACGCAGGACCCCGGGGTCACCCCCTGAGCCGAAGGGGACGCTCAACCCCTGAGCTCACCAGGCGCCCGATCTCCTTTAGTTTCTTTCAGTGATGTTTTGTAGCATTAAACATACAAATCTTTTATTTCTTTTGTTAAATTTATTCCTAAGTATTTTATTCTTCTGTCTTGCAGAACAAGTATGGAATTAGTTTTTCAATTTCATTTTTGAATTTGTCCATTGCTAGAGTGTAGAAATACAAGCAGTTTTTAGATTTTAATCTTGTATCCTGCACCCCTGCTGAATTCATTCTTTAGCTCTAATTACTTGTGTGTCTGCACGCACCTGCACACCTGTGTTTCCTTAGGATTTTCTACGTATAAGGATTTTCATATCATCTGCAAATAGTTTCCTCTCCCTCCTCCTGGATGCCTTTTATCTTATTTTATTTTTCTTGTTTAATTGTCCTGAACTTCCAGTTCAACACTAAACAGGAATAGTGAAAGCAGATTTTCTTTTCTTGCTTCTGATCTTAGGAGAAGAGCTTTCAGTCTGCCACCATTAAGAATGATGTTAGCTGTTGGGGTGCCTGGCTAGCTGAGTTGGAAAAACATGGGACTCTTGATCTTGGGTTGTGAGTTCAAGCCCCACGTTGAGTGTAGAGATCACTTAAAAAAAAAAAAAAAGGAAAGAAAAAGATGTTAACTGTAGATTTTTCATAGATACCCTTTATCAGGTTAAAAAAGTTCCCTTCTATTCCTATTGAGTCCTTTTATCATAAAAGGGTGTTTGGTTCTATCAAATGCCTTTTCTGATTCTATTAAGATGTTCACATGGTTTTTGTCCTAATTCTATTAACACGGTATATTACAGTGATTGATTTTGGGATGTTAATGCAGCCTTGTATTACTGGTCATGGTATATAATCCCTTTTATATTTTGCTGGATTCAGTTTGTTAGTATTTTATTTGAAGTTTTTATGTCTATATGTATAAGAGACATCTTTGTAGGTTTTTTTTTCTTTTTTTAAGATTAAAAAAAATTTTTAAGATGTTATTTATCTATTCATGAGAGACACACAGAGAGAGGCAGAGACACAGGCAGAGGGAGAAGCAGGCTCCATGCAGGGAGCCCGATGTGGGACTCGATCCCAGGACCCCGGGATCACGCCCTGAACCAAAGGCAGACACTCAACTGCTGAGCCACCCAGGCGTCCCTAGGTTTTTTTTCTTATGCTAATTTTGTTTGGTTTTGAATGTCAGGTTAATATTGGCATCATTCTCTGAAGTGTTCCCTTCTTTTCTATTTTTCAGAAGAGTTTGGGTTGATTTTTCTTTAAATGTTTAATATAATTTACCCATGAAGCCATCTGGGCCTGGAGTTTTCTTTGTGGGAGATTTTGATGACTAATTCTTTCTCTTATCATAGGTCTATTCAGATTTTCTATTTCTTCTTGAGTCAATTTTAATAGTTTGCATCTTTCTAGGAATTTGTCTATTTAGTTTAAATCATCGAGTTTGTTGGCATACAGTGGTTGGTAATATTCCCTTATAATCCTTTTATTTCTGTAAGGCTAGTATTTCATTTTTTATTATAGTAATTTTAATGTTTTATTTTCTTCTTGGTCAGTCTAGCTAAAGGTTTATCAATTGTTAATTCAGTAAGTATTTATCAGGACCTAGTCTGTGTCAAGCATTATTCTTTGTTTTCCTTTCTTTCCCCCTTCTTTTTTTTTTTTTTTTACATTTTTTCCTTTTAAAAATATTATTAATTCCAGTACAGTTCACATACAGTATTATATTAAAAGGTTTGTTAATTGTGTTTTTTCAAAGACTCAACGGTTTGTTTTATTTATTTTCTGTATGATTTTTCTATTTTCTGTTTCATTTAGTTTGCCCTAGTTTTTATTATTTATTTCCTCCTGCTTGCTTTGGGTTTAGTTCATTCTACTCTCTATTTCTTTCATTCTTCTTTATTTTTTATTGAGATATATTTGACATGTAACATTATATCAGTTTCAGATGCACAACATCATGATTTTATATATGGGAGGCAGCCCGGGTGGCTCAGCGGTTTAGTGCCTGCCTTCCGCCCAGGGCGTGATCCGGCAGTCCAGGGATCGAGTCCTGCATCGGGCTCCCTGCTTCTCCCTCTGCCTGTCTCTCTCTCTCTCTCTCTCTCTCTCTCTCATTAATAAATAAATAAATATATGTGTATATCGTGAAATGATCACCACGACAAGTCTAGTTAATATCCGTCATCATACAGAGTCACAGATGTTTTTCTGGTGATGGGAAATTTGAAGATCTACCCTCCTAGCAACTTTCAAATACATAATACAGCATCACTACATATATATATCTCAACTATAGTCACCATGTGGTGCATCATATCCTATGACTTATTTATTTTATAACTAAAACTTTTGACCTTTTTGACCTCCTTCACACCCACTTCATACATTTCTTAACTTCTTAAGTTGAAAACTTGGGTTATTTGAGATCTTTCTCCGTTTTCAATAGAGTTGTTTACAGCTGTCAGTTTCCCTCTAGGCGCTGCTTTAACTGCATCTCACAAGGTTGGTATGTTGTGTTCTGTTTTTACTCAGTTCAAAGCATTTCTAATTTTCCTTGCGTTTTCTTCTTTAATCCATGGGTTGTTTAAGAGTGGGTTGTTTAATTTCCACATATTTTCTTCTGTTGATTTCTGTTTCATTCCATTGTGTTCAGAGAACATAGTTTGTATCACTTCAATCTTTTTAGATTTATTGAGACTTATTTTAGGGCCTAAAGAATGGTCTGTCCCGAGAATGTTCCTTGTGGACAGGGGAGGAATGTGTCTTCCGCTTTTTTGGGTGGAGAGTTCTTTAAATATGTTAGCTCTAGTTGGTTTAAAATGTTGTTCAAATTTTCCATTCCATTGCTGATCACCCATCTAGTTATCAAATGTCCTTATGGAAAGTGGAATAAACTCAGTATCTGGGCTTCCTTGGGGATAGTGTTGATTGGCTGCTTTTTCCCCCTGTGTTGGCCAGACTTTCCAGTTTCTTGGTGCATCTTGTAATTTTGTTGTTGTTGAAATGTAGACATTTCCAATAATACAGTGTAGCAGTTCAGGAAATCAGAGCCTGACCCAGCCCCCGGATCTGTTATTGTTGCTGCTTGCTGGACCTTTCTGAGAAGTCTGCAGTCTTTAGTACCTGTGGCCCCTGACACCTCTAGTGTTCGCCTACCGGTCAGCTAGTGATGGGACACAGACTTCCTTAAATGCCAGATCCAGTAAGTCTCTCAGACTTTACCAAGGGGCCTGCATGGGGAAGGCTGGGGGGGGGGGGGGGGGTGTGAGTGCTCAGTGTTCTGGCGGACAGTTTACAACTTGGCCTTTAGCCTCCACTTCCTTGTACGGAGGCTCAACGTCAGCCAGAGAGAGAGGTGAAGGCCTTCTTAGAACTCTCCCGGGTGTGCTCACAGCCCTGTGCGTGTATGTGGCTCTAGGCCCCAGGAGGACATTGGCACTTGTCACAGCCCTCTAGACATTCCATTCTTGCATCTACTTTTAATTTTTGGGCTCCGAGTGGGGCTGGGAGAGCCAAAAAGAGGAGGGAAAAGGAGCTAACACTTACTCTGTGCCAGGCTAGTGTTAGCACTCTCACCATGAACCCCTTCACCTGATTCTTATAAGACTCAGCTGATTTGTTTTTAATTGTTTTTGTTTGTTTGTTTGTTTGTTTTAATATTTTATTTATTTATTCATAGAGACAGAGAGAGAGAGGCAGAGACACAGGCAGAGGGAGAAGCAGGCATCACACAGAGAGAGAGCCTGATGTGGGACTCGATCCAGGGTCTCCAGGATCACGCCCTGGGCTGCAGGCGGCACTAAACCGCTGTGCCACCCAGGCTGCCCCTTATAAGACTCAGCTGATTTTTTAAAAAAAGGTTGATCCATTTATTTGAGAGAGAAAGAGAGAGAGCAGGGGAGGGGCAAAGGGAGAGGGAGGGAGAGAATCTCAGCAGACTCCCCACTGAGCGTGGAGCCCGACACAGGGCTCCATCCCATGACCCTGAGGTCACAGCCTGAGATCACAACCTGAGCGGAAACCAAGAGTCGGTCGCTTACTGACCGTGTCACCCAGGAACCCCTGAACTCAGTTGATTTTTTCCTGGAACATTTGCTTTATGGATGAAAAGGCTGGGGGCTCAGAAAAGCGAAGATGTGCCCAAGGGCACCCAGCTGGTCAACGGCGAAGTTCTTCTCCGTTTCCCGTGCTCTTATGGTACCGGTGTTTCTCCATCACAAGATGTTTGAGGGAATATAGGGATGATCACTTAACAACTTTCTTTTTTTTGTTTTTAATTTTATCTATTTATCCATGAGAGACACAGAGAGAGAGGCAGAGACACAGACAGAGGGAGAAGCAGGCTCCATGCAGGGAGCCGACATGGGACTCGATCCCAGGACCCCGGGGTCATGTCCTGAGCCGAGGATAGACGCTCCACCCCTGAGCCCCCCAGTCACCCCCACTCACTGCCTGTGTGTGTGTGTGTCTGTAATTTGTATCCCCAATCCCTGCCTCTATGTTTAGGCCAAGGCACACATCTCTACTTAACTGTGAAGAGTTAGTCAATCTATGGGGTGCCTGAGGGGTGCAGTCGGTTAGGCCTCCAACTCTTGATTCCAGCTCAGGTCGTGGTCTTGGGGTCCTGACTCGGCACAGGGTCAGCTTGAGATTCTCTCTCCCTCTGCCCCTCCCCCTGCTCACAGGTGTGCTCCCTCCCTCTCTCTCTCTCTCAATAAGTAAATAAATACAATCTTAAAAAATATGTAAACAATTATTACACAAGGCATGGTATGCTCTCAGGGCAAAAGGAGCATGATGGCGGTTGGCCCGATGCCACAGTCTCCCCAAAAGCTGTCCGCTGTGGCGGTGGGAGTCAGGGTGGGGGGTGGGGGTGCCCACGGCAGCACCCAGAGGGGCTTCTGCAGAAGGGAACCATCTCCCGTCTGTGCTGCCCAGACGGCAGCCCCGGCCACATCAAGGACTTGGGGGTGGCCCGGGTGGCTGAGGAATTAGATTTTCACATAGTATTTAATCTGAATCCTTTTAAATTCGAATTCCAACAGGGACAGCCGTGCCAGAGAGCTCAGCCCCGCTGCTCCCCTGGGCCAGAGGTGGTATGCGGAGCCCGTGCCCAGGACGCAGGGGACAAGGGTTCCGTCCCTGCCCCTGGATTGTGTGGCTATGCGGCCTGCCCGAGGGGCTTAGCCTTCCCATGCCTCAGTTTCCCCCTACGGAAAATAGGACTAGGAAGTCCTGCCCCGTGTATCACTTAGGCTCGTGATGAGGGTCAGGGACTAACGCAGGAAAGAATGTTTTCATAAATCGCTAAGTAGAGAAATGGAAAAAATTGTCTAAAAATATTTTCAGAGTAGATGAGTTTCTTGGGGCCGCTGGGGTCAGGCCAGGCCGGGTGCGGGGTGCAGCGTGGGTGAGCTGGGGGCGATGGAGTGTGGCCCGCACGGGGCCTGGGCCTACGCCACCCTCTGGGCCACTCGGCCTGGGCTGAACTGGCTCGTGGGCTGTTCCCGGCCCCCGCACCCCGCACCTGCCGAGAGGCCCCGAGGGCCTTCCCACTCAGGCTGGGCCGCACACTTGTCCCCCGCCACCCACCTCAGTTCACGGCGCTCCCCTTCCCGGCCACCCTGGGGCCTGCCTCCTGCTGCGGCCTCGGCCCGACCCGGCCGCCTCCCCGGGACAGCAGCGGGCTGGGCCGCTCGGGCGTCTCTGTTGGATGAGTGGCGGTCCGGGCGGTGGGACCAGCAGAGGCTCGGGACGCTTGTGCGTGGGGTCCCACGAGGGGACTGCCGGCCTCCAGGACTCAGCGGAGCGGGCGAGGCGGGCCCCAGCACCTTGGGGCCTCCCGTCCTGCGCTGGCCCGATGGCTCATGGGGGGCCCTCCAGAGGGCTGGGCGGCCTCGGGCTGCCGAGCTGTCGCTTAGGGAGAAGCATGGGGCCCAACTCGGGGTCCCGCTGGGTGCTACGCTGTGTGCTGGCAAACGGAATTTAAATAAAATACTAAAAAATAAAAATAAATTAAAAACGAATTTAAAAACCAGAGTAGGAAAATATTTATATCAGTCTAGACATAACCTTTTAAATATTTCCTTTTAAGATTGAATAAAGTATACAAATTAGCTCATAAGAAAAAACCCGAATCAATCCGGGTCCCGGGGGCGGGGGCCGTGCGGGCAGAGGTCCACTTCTGCGCCCGGGCCTCTGGGAGGCAGCTCCGCTGGCCAGTTGGCCCCAGACACCGAAGTGCCCCCGCCCCGGCCTTGGGGGGCTCGGGGCGTCCTCTTAGCTTTCCCGGTGAGGCCTCTCCCACCTGGGTCACCAAGCCGACCCCGACCCCTCCTCGGCTTGGCTCCCAGGGGGTCTCCTTGGGGTTCTCTGGCCCCACGACGGCAGAGTCCCGACCTGCCATCCGTCCCCCGTCTCCGAGGAGGGGGCACCTCTCGGCCCCCAGGCCCCACGTCGCGGAGCCCTCGCCGCCTCCCAGCAGGCAGGTGTCCAGCAGCCAGGCCGCCTCCCCCCAGCCCCAGGAGGGCGGCCTCCTGCTATTTTTATCTCAGGAGCTTTCTCAAGGACAGAGCAGCAGCCCCTGGGCCAAAGGGGGGCTGTGTCCCTGCGGAAAACCTGCCTCATGGGGAAGGAATCCGGGGTTTTTTGTTTTTTGGGTTTTTTGGGTTTCTGGGGGGGGGGTCCTGGCTCGAAGCCCTCAGCCTCTGCGGGCTCCCTCTGAGCCGACCAGAGTTCAGGGGCGGATCCGTCGCGTTTTCATAGGAAGGGAAGCAGCACCGGATTAGGGCCAGCCTGGATGGCCACGCGCCCCCCCACCACCCGTCAGCCTGGGTTCGCGGCTTAAAAAAAAAGAAAAACAACCCAAACCCAAACCTTCCTACCTTACTTGGGTCAACAGCAGAGGGAGCGCCGGGGGTGCGGCGGGGTGGCGGGAGCACAGCGGGCGCCCTGAACACCCACGAGCGCCAGGCTCTGTGGTCTTTTCTGGTTTTCTGAGGATTGTGTTTGCTTGGGGGGGGGGGACAGCGGAGGGGGCAGCAGGGAGCACGGCTGGAGCCCAGGCCCCAGGGGGCGCCCCCAGGCCCGTGCTGGCCGCCAGGCTCCATGGGGGGGACAGTGCCTGGACTGTCCTTGGGCCGCTGTGACTGCGGGGGCCCTCATGCCCGGGCCTGTGTCCCTGGTGCGACCCTGAGGGCACAGGCCACAGTGTAGGGGCCGCGTGGGCGGGCACCCGTGGCTCCCCGGAGGCTCTAGCCCGCTTCCTGATGAGGCACGCCTGTCGGGGCCCAGGCGAGGCTTGTCCTTCCTGTGTCCCTGGGGGCTGGGGCCTGCGCAGCACCTGCAAGGGGCGGGGGCGCCGGGGATGCGCGGGTGGGACGGGCGGAGGCTCTGCGATGTCCCGGTCCTCCTGTCCCTGGGAAACTGGCCCCTCAGGGTGACACACTGGAGACACACAGGGGACACACAGGGGACACTCAGGACACTCAGGGGGACACTTTAGGACACTCATGGGGACACAGGGGGACACTCAGGGGGACACTCAGGAGACACACGGGGACACAGGGGGACACTTGGGGACACACAAGGAACATATGGGGTCATACAGGGGACACTCGGGGACACTTGGGGGGACACACTGGGGACACTCGGACACACAGGGGACACATGGTAGGATATGCAGGGGACACACGGGGACACGCAGTGGGATACACAGGAGGACATGCAGGGGACACACACAGGACACATGGGGGCACACGGGGGACACGTGGGGAGGGGCCCGTGAGGTGCAGGACCCCTGCTGGGAGCCGGGGGGGGTGGTGTTGGAGCTGGCCTCTGGGCTACAGAGGCTTCCCCATCGGAAGGATCCAGCCAGGCCTGCCAGGTGGGATGGCGAGGGGGCCGTTGCCTCTGGAACATTCCACGTGACAGTTTTGGCCTCAGGAGGGGGACTGAAGGCAAGAGAGTGCAAGTAAGCAGGAGGAGGAACGGCGTGGGGGGCGCGGGACTGGACTTGGAAGGGGGTCACACTCACCTCGCGGCCCCTCCCTGTGTCATGGACCAACACCCCCAGGGCATAGGTGGCTGAGCTGGGACTTGAACTCAGGCCCTGACTGTAGCTGCGTGCAGACTGCAACCCGCCACCCCGCGTGGGACAGGGCGGGTGCGGTTCCCGGGTCCCAGGCAGCAGGTGAGCTTGGTGCCTGCCCAGGCCACACAGTGCCGGCCTGGTCACCCCAGTGCAGTCCCCCAGCACATCAGGTCACCCCATGGCAGTCCCCCAGCACATCCAGTCACCCCAGTGCCATCCCCCAGCATGCCCCATCACCCCACTGCAGTGCCCCCAGCACATCCGGTCACCCTAGTGCCATTCCCCCACAAGCCTCGGCCAGGGGGTGGGGCAGTGATGAAACCTGCATCCTCGTCACCTGTGGGCACCCGAGGGCACACGGGTTGGGTGGGGTGGGAGGACTCCCTGGCCCACCTGCTGCCCCCAGACAGTGGTTCTGGGCACCCGGGCACTGGTTTGGGGGAGCAGCTTCCTGTGAGTGTGATAGGCCCCTGGAGGACTCTGCGGTCCAAGGCCCATGGAGACCTTGGGCTTCCAGGGAGCAAGTGCGTCCCAAGCCGCAGTAGGAGCTAGCGAGCGAGCGCAGAGCAGGACCCTGCCCCCTACAAGGCAGCGGGTGACCCACTTGGCAGCTCCAGGACGCCTGTGCTGTCTTCCCATCAAGCTCGGATCAAAGCCAAGGTCCTTCTCAGGGGCCACCAAGCCCTACGAAGTTCCTGCCTTAAATACTGCAGGCCGTGCTCCTACCTCAGGGCCTTTGCACAGCCGCCCCGGCTGCCTGGGCCTGCTTCCTTCCCCGCAGACCGGGTGGATTGCTCCTCCTCCCTGTCCCTGCGCTCTGTGCCAGCGACCCTGTGTGGGTGGCGCCCCTCCTGCTCCCCACCCCGTCCAGGGACCCCGGGGCGTGTCTAACACGTGGCTGGAGCTGAATGAAGGAAGGATGCTAATCTCCCCCCCACAGGCCTTTGCAGGATCGCTTGGCACTGCTGGGGCGGAGCTGCTCTTCCCGGTTTCCCCGAAAACACTGACTGCTACTTGATGCCCACTGTGTGCCCCACGCGATGGGGAGGTGGAGGCAGAGTCCTCTCCTCAAGGTCCTCCCTGGCCCCTGTGAGCACTGGGGGGCGGGGGCTGCTCAGGACCCGGGACATGCCCTGCTGCCCCAGGAGCCGGAGGGGTGGGGAGGGGTGCTGGGGGGCAGGAGGAGGGGGGAGGGGGAGGAAGGGTGCTGGGGGAGCAGGACCCACGAGGGAACCGTGTGGGCGCCAGGAGGTGACTGGCCTCAGGCGCTGCCCCAGGAGCGGGGGTCAGAGCCCGTGGGCCCCGCTCCCCTCCTCCCCTCCCCCTCCCCTCCCCCTCCGTCTGACCCCGGGACCTCATGCCACCTGCACACGGGCCAGCCCACGGGGGAGGGCGCCGCGCGGTGGGTGGCGCAGGGGGCTGGGAGGGGCACGCGCAGGCCGGGCTCACGCCAAGCCAGGCCGGTCCGAGCGCCCCAAGGCCGGTCCGGCCTCCGTTTCCCACCGACACCGGGAGGCCGAGGACGCGCGGCTGCTGGACCTGCTGGAGGCCGGGCGCCCGGGACCGAGCCCGCCTGCAGACTCCCGGCGGGGTCCTCCGCCCGCCGCGCTCAGCGCTGTGCCTGCCCGGCCGGAGGCGCCCCGAAGCGGGCCGCGCAGTGGGGTCCGGCCCTGGGGCGCAGCTCCGCCTTCCCCGCCCTGCGCGCCTGGAGGGGACCCGGGGACCCCGCGAGGGAGGCCCAGCCGCAGCCGGACGTGGGGCTCGCGGGTGCCGCAGGGAGCTGGGGGGGAGGGGAGGGGGGAGGGGAGGGGGAGCGGGCGGCCCTCGGTGCGGCCCTCGGTGCTCCCCACGTCCGGATTCTCCTGCCACTGACGCTGTGTGGTCGCGTGACATTGGCCGCCCCGGGGTCCCGGGTGCGAGCGGCGGGCTCGGGAGAGCGGGCGCAGGGCCACGGCGGGAGTGGGCCGTGCTGCCCGCCCCGCCCCGCCCCGCCCCGCCCCGCCCCGCCCGCCGAGCCCGCCGAGCCCGGAAGGAAAGTGAGGGTGTAGCGCCCCCTCATGGCGAACCCACGTTACGGCGGCGCAGGAGGGCAGGGCCTGGGGCTGCGGCAGGGGGCAGGGGCTGCGGGCAGGGGCAGGGGCTGCAGGGGCAGGGGCCCCACGACACCCAGGCGGTGGGAAATGAGCCTTCCTCCGGGCGGCCCTCCCCCAGGCCAGCACCAGCCTGCTGTCCCCCGACAGCCGATTCCCTCACGCGGGTCCCAGTTACTGGTAAGTGGCCAGGAACACTGAACAGACAGGAACCAAGACCCCCACCCACACCCGCACCCCAGAGCCCGGAATGAGGGCAGAACCTGGGAGGCCCAAGTGCAGGGGGGCCCTGACCTGGGGCAGCTGCCTTATGGTGTTGGTCCGTCCAGCCAACCATCCGTCCATCTGTCCATCTGTCCGTCCAGCCGTCCGTCCATCCATCCATCGGTCCATCCATCCGTCCGTCCCTCCAACCATCCACTCATTCCTGCACAACCGCTCCGGAGCCTCCCCAAGGGCCAGGTGTGAGCCTTCGCATTGGAGAAACACCAGTAAACAAACAGCTGAAGGCCTTTGCCTTCGCGGAGTTGCGTGTGGACTCGAAATAGACGGTGCAGGTGATGAATAAGGACGCGTGTGGTGCGCGTGGAAGGGAGAGCACCGTGAAATGGGAGGTAGCCGGGGCAGGAGGCACCACAGCATGCCCAGGGGGAAGCAGGCCGTGGACGAGGCAGGCGGCCGTCGTGGGCCTGTGGGAGCAGGAGACACTTGAGCAGGGACAGGGAAGTGACAGCCCAGCAGGCCCCGGGGGGGCAGGCCAGGCCAGGCCCAGGTGCAGCAGGGGCCCTGAGGCACACTGCCTGGCTTGTGTGCTTTCTGCCCTCGGCTTGGGCAAAGTCATGGGGGATCTAGGGTGTGGCCCTCACGCCCCCCTGGGACGTCCAGGACAAAGATGCCTTGGTGGCAGTGACACACACTAGCCAGGAAGGGGAAGCAGAGGTCCACCAACCAGGTGAGTGGGAGGAAGGGCTTCCTGAGCAGGGCGGGAGGTACAGGAGGAGTGCGAGGCCGGGCTGGGGGGTACGAGGTCCTGACCCCTGCGGGAAGGTGCCCCCCACGGCTCCTGCTCACTGTCACCTGGAGTCCATGTCACCCGTCGTGCTTGTCTGCGGACGCGGCCCCGACCCAGTTACGGCCTCCCGCGCTGGGATCCTGGGTGGAGCCCAGGCCTCCGGGCGCCACACGGCCCCACTCCGGGTGGGGAAGTCACCAGGCAGGGGCCTTTCAGCACGGGGGCCGCCCTGGGCCTTACTTGTCCACGGTCAGGGACGGTGAACAGCAGCTGCGCGGGAGGCGAGACGCACCCGCTGACCCGCGGGAGCTCCAGCCACCCGCCTCTTCGGCATCTGGCCCCACTTGGCCTTCACACCAGCCTTGGCCAGGGAGGCCTCACGACCTCCCCCCTCTAACAGGGAGGAACCGAAGCCCGGGAGGACAACTGGGGGTAGTCCCTTGGGCCAGCATGGCCCTGCTGCCTTGTCAAGCCGCCCCTCCTGCCCAGGTCAGCCCCCTCAACTTGTCCTCCATCGCGGCCTCTCCAGAAATGGGGACAGTTAGTAGCCCATCCGCTCTTTACTTGAGGCGCGGTTGCTGCAGCGGTTCTCGGGTGCTGCCTGATCCCCAGGCCCGTGCCCAGGCCCCAGCCTACTTCCAGGAGTCTCCTGTGCGTCAGCAGCTCCCCAGGACGTGCCAGTGCCTCGAAGTTTGAGCACCACGGCTCCGACGTATGGCTCTTCCATGGGCGGGCGTCGCAGTCTTACTCCGTAAAGATGCAAAGAAAGGCCAGTGTAGGTCCTCTCGGGAACGCCATGGGGCAACCCTGGAAGGGAAAAGGTGGATCTTGGGATCGCCCTTGAAACCACCTTGTACTTACGGCGGAGCTGGGAGCAAGACTCGTGAGAGGAGGCAGGTGCCACGTGGAGCCGTCTTTGAGCCCCGATGCTCAAGGATAGTTTCTCAGGCACAACTGGGACTTTAGACTGGCAGAGAGATGAGTGGAAACAGAGACAAAGGTAAACGGGGGGTAGTGGGGACGGGGGAGCTGCAGGCTGTGGAGTGGGAGGGGGGCTTCAGCTGGGGTTCCTGAGCCCCCGGTGGGGTAGGGGCACCAATGGACTCAGGGGGCTTCTGGATCCCAGGAGGTGAACACCAAGCTTTGAAAGTGTCTACAGCTTTCCAGGGAGAGGCCTTCGGGAGAGATGGTTAGGGGGGGCAGTTGGGGCCTGGGCTTAGCAGACTTCCCGTTAAAGCCCCCCTTCCCCACCTACTCGTGTGAGTCACCTCCATCTTTTGGGCCTGTTTTCTCACCTGTAAAGTGAAGCTAACAGAGTCGATTTGAGGATTACGTCCCCCAGACCAGGGCCTAGTTGAAGGCGGCACCCAGGGTTAGCTGTCATTGATAATACCGTAGTCTTGGAGGGTTCTGTGTCCCCCCCAAAGAGCTTAGACCATTCATACCTATTCTGGATATGTTGGGGGACCCTGTTCAATTCAGGGACATAATAAATTATGTCCTTAGTTGGCCCAGCTGAAGGCTGGGAGTCATTCTTACTTCCTAGCAGTTGGGATTAAACGCTGCACGGGGCTGGGGCTGCCGGGCAGTTGCTGGGTGTGCTCGTTATGTAAGTGACCCAGCGTCGAACATGCTGGTCTGGTGTTTACTACCAAAGTCTGGCTGGCATATATGTGCCACACAGATGTGACTGTGTTCCGATAAAATTGTGTATTTAATGAAACACGAGTTGGGCCTCTATTCTACTAAATTCTCTCGTAGAACATCTCCTAATCCTCTCGTGTCTTTCGGGCAGACAGGGATAATCTAGATAGCAGATCTCCAAATTCCCTTGTTCTAACCCTAGTTTCTTTCCCCGCCTAATGTTCTCAGCTGAGACCTCTGGTCCTGTGTTAGATAGTTAGCAGCCACAATGGGTGGCCTTTTCTTTTGTCCAGGAGTTCAAAGTTTCAGAGTTTCCCCAACTAAGCAGGAGGCTGGCTTTCTGGCTGAGAGGTATCTAATGTTAAAGTGGTACCTATTCATCTGATTGCCCAAGTCAAGAATGGCTTCTAATTTTGTCAGATTTTTTTTTAAGATTTTTATTTATTCATTCATAAGAGACACAGAGAGAGAGAGATGCATAGACACAGGCAGAGGGAGAAGCAGGCTCCGTGCAGGGAGCCCGACGTGGGACTCGATCCCGGGTCTCCAGGATCACACTCCAGGCTGCAGGCGGCGCTAAACCACTGTGCCACCGGGGCTACCCTTGTCAGATTTTTTTTTTTAATGTCTTTAGATCAAGTGATTTTTATCCCTCTAGAATCTATTAATGAAAAGTTAATTTAAATCCTAGGACTGAAAAAAAATTAAAAATAAAAATAAAAAAATAAATCCTAGGATTGAACCATCTTACCATTCTCAGAATGATCCTGTTTGGTCCAAGGTTATGTCACGATGCTGTTGGGTTATGTTCGCCAAGTAGTATCCAGCTTTTAGGTACTGACGATCTAATCATTGGGGAGAGTTGTCCATAGTTCTTCCTATAAACTTTCTGAAATCTGTTATTGTTTAATTATGAAACATGGATATTTTTCCTTTTTCTAGAATAGCTTGAGTAGCACTAGAATAATACACTCCTTTAAATATATCTAGAGGAAAAATAATAATACATACATACATACATACATACATACATAAATAAATAAATAAATAAATAAATAAATAAATAAATAAATGTAGAGGGCAGCCTGGGTGGCTCAGCGGTTTAGCGCCACCTACAGCCCGGGGCGTGACCCTAGATACCCGGAATCAAGTCCCACGTCGGGCTCCCTGCATGGAGCCTGCCTCTCCCTCTGCCTGTGTCTCTGCCTCTCTCTCTCTCTCTCTCATAAATAAATTTAAAAAATCTTTTAAAAAATAAAAGAAAGAAAGAAAGAAAGAAAGAAAGAAAGAAAGAAAGAAAGAAAGAAAGAAAGAAAGAAAGAAAGAAAGAAAGAAAGAAAGAATTCCTGCTGAGACTGTCTGGGCCAGGTACTTCTTTAGGGAATTAGTTCTTTGATGACTTCCGTGTAAACTGTTTCAATATTTCTCATCTGGAATTAGGGTTAATAATTACATGTTTAAGCTAAATTAATCCATTTCATCCAGACTTAAACATTCTCTATATTGCCTTTTTTTTTTTTTTTGAGAATTGGCTCTTCATTTTTTTCCTACTGTAAATAATTATGTAAATATGGTGTCCTGTGTCCTTGGCACCGGCCCCCATGTTGGACTTTCCACTCCATGGGCCAGCATTGGAAACAAACTTCGCTTTGCTATTTATTATCCCAACAGAGTTTTAAATTAGCTACAGCTGCATTTTAAAAACCCACTTCCTAAATACGGTAAAATTCCTAAGTGTGCAGTTCAAACTGTGACAAATGGTTATAGCCACGTAGCCACCACCTCATCAAGCTCTAGATCACCGTCATCTAGACCCAGAAAGGTCCCCACACTCCAGTGTGCTCAGTTTCCCAACTCACTCCCCAGGCAACCACTGTCCTGATCTTTATCACCTTGGATTACTTCTGCTTGTTCTATAAGTAGGACGGCACGATGGGTACCACGTCTGGTCTCCTTCACTTAGGGGGCCTTAGTTTTTAAGGGCAAACCTACTCGTGCAGATTAGTAGTATCCTCTGCACAAATCCAGTCCCTGGGGGAGGAAGTGGCACCGCCTAACGACATATGGGCTCAATGGCTACGGGGTTCTAGGTTGGGAGCTAGTTTCTCTCTGTATATTGAAAATAACATTTCGTTGTTTCAGGTTGCCACTGTTGGCGGAAGCCAGCTTCTGGTCTATTATTCCTTTAAGGGTAACTTTTCTCTTGGCTGCTTTTGAGATGTTTGTCTTTTTGTAGATTATACATATTTTATCCTAAATATATATATATATGTATATATATATATCTGTATGTATATGTAGATTTCTTTATTCTAATTTGCATTTGTTGGGCTTCTTGAATCCATGCTTTGGTGTCTGATTATTTGGCACTGATAAAACATCTTACTCAGATTATTTCTGCTCCATTTTTCTCTTCCTTCGGAACTCCAAATGAATATGTATATGTATATTTTAGACTTTCTCATATCTTCCCTTAACTTTCTTTTGTGTCTTCATATAACACTCTGGAAAGTTTCTTTAGCTTCCTCTTCTGGGTCATGAATTTTCTCCTTACCTCTATCTAATATGATGACAAACTGTCCCATTGAGGCTTTTCACATTTTTGGTCATTGCATTTTAACCTCTATTTGATTGTTTTCTTTCAAATCTGTTATATTAATAATTTCTAATCTGCCAATTTTCAGACTTGGGTTTTTATCCCCTTGAACAGAAAAGCAATTATTTTGTAGTCTACTCTTAGTAGCCAGAGCCCAGTGGGTCTTTCTGTTGTCTCTACTGGTCTTGTCTCATGCTGTTTGTTCCTGTGTCTGGATTTTGTGTTCTGGACACTGTATTTGAAAAGTGATCCTCTGAGAAATGCAAGACCAAGGCAACCACTTTCAGAGTATTTATCGGCTCCTGGCCAGGGGCTTTGAGTCATGAACAATACGGGAGGACAAGGTTGTGGGATGAAGTTAATCCAGTTCCAGAAATTGAGATCTCCTGGGCATTGTGACATGCAGCCCAGCTGCTGTCCATGCAGGACTGGATTTCAGTTCTGGGCTAGAGTGGGAGGTCTAAGGCTTAAATCCTGGCTCTACTGTGGGACCTCAGAAGTGACTCATCCTCATTAAGCTTCAGTTTTATCACCTTGAATTGAGGTATCTTCTTACCTTCATGTGGAGAAACCCATGCCCAGACGGGGAGGTATTTCTTGCAACAGGCTACAATCGGTGAGTAGGAGCTATAAGATATAACCTGGGTTCTTCAAAGGCTGCTACCTGAGATTTCAGTTTTGCAGCTTGTGTTCAGGGGTGTATTCTCCCAGCACCTTGCTTCCCATGCACATAAAGGAGTCTCTGAAATCCTTATCATACTTACCATAATAAGAAGGAAGCGTCTGAATTAGGTCAGGGGACTGGGACGCCAGGAGAGGTTGGTACGTGGCAAAGGGAAGGAAGGCTGGAGGGCAACTCAGGGCTAGAAGAGCTTGTGGGGTACACGGAAAAGTGACATAAAAAAGCTCCTGCTATAAAGAGTTTATCCCTGTGCACTGCAAACAACCAAGAGACCAGCCTGTTCCCAGCTCGTTTCCCATGTTTGCTCCTCCTTCTCCGCTTCTACTGTTTAAGGGCTGTTGGCATCTGCTAAGCTGATTCTGAGACACAGCTTCTAGCTGTTATAGGAGCCCCCCCCCCAACTTTTAAAAAGATTTTATTTGGGGGAGAGAGAGAGAGCGTGAGCGAGAGCGCGCAAGCTGGGGGGAGAGGCAGAGGCAGAGGGAGAAGCGGACTCCCCACCGAGCAGGGAGCCTGACTCGGGGCTCCATCCCAGGACCCTGGGGTCAGGGCCTGAGCCGAGGGCAGACGCTTAACCGACTGAGCCCCCCAGGTGCCCCCAAAAGGCCCTCTTCCATAACAGTGTGATGTAATAGGTAGACGGTTGGAAGCTGGGGGATGCCGAAACCAAGGGTGCACACAAGAGGATTGAGGAAAGGGTTGGTAGGCCCCAGTAGCAGACAACTTAGAGACATTATTGCCTTTGTGGGCCAACAACTCTCACAGTAGACTTTTCCAATAGAAAAGACACATGTAAAAAAAAAAAAAAAAAAAGACACATGTTGGGACACCTGGGGGCTCAGTGGTAGAGCATCCACCTTCGGTTCAGGGGGTGACCCCGGGGTCCCGGGATCAAGTCCCACATCGGGCTCCCTGCATGGAGCCTGCTTCTCCCTCTGCCTGCATCTCTGCCTCTCTCTCTCTCTGTGTCTCTCATGAATAAATAAATAAAATCTTGAAAAGAAAAGAAAAGACCTGTCTTGGCAGAGGTCTACCTGCCAGTGTCCTCCTGGCCTCGTCACAGAGTCACTTCCTTATTAGAAAATATGTTTTGCCAAGAAAATACACTTCTTTGAGGTAAATGCCTCGGCATCTGTCCGTCGTTCCACACGCCAGTCTGAGAAGCTCTCACTCTGACCGCGGCGAGCAGCCTCTGTCCTCTGCAGCTTGTTGGCCACACTGGTCTCCAGGTTCCCTGCCCGACCCCGGTTCCTGCTTTCCTGGCCCCGGGGGTCTCCGGCTGAGAGCCAGGGACGGGGGAGAATCCCGGAGTGCCGGTAACGTCGAGGACTTCCAGGGCGAGAACCAAGGGTGGCCCTCTAGCAGCCCGAACTGGAGCTACTGCTGAAGTCCTGGGACCACATGGCATCTTTGATTTTGTTATGAAGGTGACGCGGGACAAGGCCTTCACTCTGCGGGGGCCCAGCCTGGAGGGAAGCAGACCCCCCCCTGGTGGTAACTTCGTGCCCATGGAAAAGAGCGCTTGTCCACCGCTGCGGTCCTTCCCACCAGCGCCCCAGGACCGGCAAGGGCGGAGGGGTCCACCCTTCGGGAGGAGGAACCGGGACTCCCTGTTGGCCCTTGCCAACTCCGCTCTGTGCTCTCCACGTGCACGTCCTCCTTGACTCATGAGGGGCTACGTGCTGAGGAGCCCGCTGCAGGCTGAGAACGCGTCCCATACACCGCAGCCGCTGAACATCGCAGTCCAGCCTGACCTCCCCGAATCGTGCTCAGCCCACTCACGTTGGCCTTCACCTGGGCACAGTCCTCTACGCAGTCTGTCTTACCATCAAGAGTCAAACATCTCCTGTAACTTCTCGGATCCTGTACTGCAAGTGCATACAGGAGGGTCATCGTCTGGGTACAGGATGGTCATGAGATGCCTGTGGACCTTTGTGATCATGGGGCCGACTGGGGACTGCCGCTTGCTGCCGGTGCCCAGGGTCTGGCCCAGGAAAAAAATTCAAAATTCCAAGTAGTCTCTACTGAATGCATATCACTTTTGCACCATTGCAAAGTAGAAAAAAAAATCATCAGTTGGAGCATCCTAAAGTGGGGGCTGTCAGGAACGACGACATGACCTACCTTCTGCGGGGTTGAGAGCCCCATGGAAAGGACTCTCCTACTTTTAGGGGAAGGGGGTTGGGCCAGAACAGAGCATTTGTTTGTAGAGCAAAGTGTTAGCGTAGACATGAGAGCTTATGTTGGTTCGATTCTTTCCGACCAGCCTGCATGTTCCCAGTTCTGGCGGGTGAGGTCCTCTGTACGACGGCTGAGGATGGCACTACTTTGTCCTGTGGCTTGTCTGGTCGCTGCTCCACCTCGCATAGCAAAAGTGCTCAGTCGGCGCCCTGCTCTCGGGGCTCGGCCTCGGGCCGGGGCTGTGCCCCTCCCCTGCCCCCTCCGTGCCAGGCCCGGGCTCACGAAGGTGAAGGCCGACCGGGGGAGATTCTGATCCGGGAGCCTGCAGCGGTGCTGGCGGGAGTACAGGCTGCCCTGGAGATAGCACGGCAGACTGGCCGGGGCTGGAACAGGTCGGGCCGCAAACCCGTGAGAGGGGCAACAAGGTTTGGCAGATGTGAGGGCACTGGGGCACGTAACCCGGAATAAGAATTCAAACTGTGGCCTTCTGGCCGAAGGGGTGTAAATCTAGATTTTTAGAAAAAAAGGAGTCTCTGTGTCTGGGAACCTGAGGACTGTCCTATAAAGAATTAGAGGCAGCTGTTGGCCTTAGGTTTTCTTACCTCGGGGCTTCCCGCCGCCTCATTTCGGGTGGTTGACTCTTCGAGGCTTTAGGAAGGTGTTTCCTCCATCCTCCCCATCGCTTCGCCTTCCCTCAGAGGCAAGGTGCTTTAAATAGCTGAGAGTCTCGGGAGCTTGCTAGAACTGAAGACTTTCACCCCCACGCCCCGAACGAATGGCTGGCGATGAAGCCTAGCCTCCGCCGTCCTGGAAGTCCTCCGTGAGGATCTAGAAGCAGGTGTATGGCGCGCACGGCTCCCGGCGGGGAGAGGCCACGGCCGCGGCCCAGGAGCCGCTGGCGGCGTTTGTAAGGAGGTGACGCAGGAAGGATGCGAGACCGAGCTCTGAGTGTCTGGAGTGGCCAACCTAGGAGAAACGGGGAATCCTCACCGAGGATGTCCTGCCCATGTTCTGGAGTAAGGGAAGGCAAGCGTCTTCCACATGGGGCCACCTAGGGAAGCGTTGGGCCTCGTGAGCCGGGGTCTGTGTCACCGCTCCTCCGCCCTCCCATGGAAGCGTACACGCAGCCAAGGACACGCATCCTCAGACGTGCGCGGCCGTGCTTCATTTACAGGAAGAGGCAGCTGGGGCGCCAGCGGGGCTCAGCCGGTGAGCGTCTGCCCTTGGCTTGGGTCGTGATCTTGGGGTCCTGGGATCGAGCCCCGCATCGGGCTCCCTCTTCGGCCCGGAATCTGCTTCTCCTCCCCTTCTGCGTGTGCATCTCTCTCTCTCCCTCTCTCTCTCTCTCAAATAAGTAAATAAATCTTTAAAAGTTAAAAGCAAAATGAAACCAAAAGAGGCAGCTGGATTTGGCCCCTTGGGCAGGAGTTTCCTAACCTCTAGTCCAGCAGAAAAATGTGCTCAGGCTTTTGATTTTCTATCCGTCTCTGTCTCTCCTTCTCTGTCTCTCCCTCTCCCTTCCTCCCTCTCTTCCTCCCTCCCTTCTTTCAAAATCACTTTTTCTTAGAGCAATTCCTGCTTTGCGGGGTCCTAGCTGAGGCACAGGATGGACATGCAGTGCCTACCTCTTCAGTTTCCCCTTTTTCTCAAAGTGGGCCTTTCTCAGAAGAAAGTGTTTTATTTTTTTTTAATGTTTTATTTATCTATTCATGAGAGACACAGGGAGGGGCAGAGACACAGGCAGAGGGAGAAGCAGGCTCCACGCAGGGAGCCTGACGCAGGACTCGATCCCGGGACCCCAGGATCACGCCCTGGGCTGAAGGCGGGTGCTCAACCGCTGAGCCACCCGGGCGTCCACACTTGAAGTTGTTAAACATGGACTGAACTGCCTCGTGGGGCTGTGAGATTTCCCCTTGAAATGTTCTGAGTACTTACTAGAGGTTGAGAGAGGTCCGTACAGGGCAGGGCAAGTGGACCTGTTAGTCTCCTTCCATCTCCGGGGCTTCATTAAGCTTGGAATCCGTGCGAATAAGCTCTGCCTTGCTCTGATGACCGACGGTAAGCCAAGTGTTGGGCTGTGCTGGGACCCGACACCAGGTCTAGTCACCCTAGAATGTTCTTTAGTGACCAGACTTAAGAGTTCAGGGCAGGGAGCGGGGAAACAGCTTCTAGAACAACACATGTGAACTCGCGGCTTACTGTGTTCGGGGCTGTGCTCTGGATGGGTGTTTGTGCATATATGGCCCTGGCCCAAGTGCACAGGAGGGGAGGCCACACTCGCCCATGAATCCCCCACACGTGTAACCTACGACAGGAAGATGGGGCCTCTGTTCATCACGGGGCATGCTTCCCCGTCCTCCTCTGTGAGGCCCACATGCGTGCTAGCAGTAGGCTGAGGCCTGTGGGTCTTCCCAGTCTGGCTGTCCTCACGCTCTGTTTGTCAACAGCAGAGTCACAGTGACATGAACGTCACCGAGGATGTCCTGCCGCAATATCCTGACTGGACAGGGCAACTGCTGCGAGTAATTCCCGGGTCTAAAGGCTCATGGCCCCCGGACACCTGTTCTCATTGAGGGAAGGACCCGAGGCACAAGATTCTTGGTTGGCTTCCTCCCTATTTCTTTGGGCAACAACTTCTAGAAACTTCTAGAAAACATCCAGAGTGAAACGTCCTCAGGAGGCAGCCCGGGCTGGTGGAGAGAGCAGTGCCCTAGAACTCAAAAGGCCTGAGTTCTTGTCCAAACTCTCACACTTAATGGTCTGCGTCACCTGGAGAGTTGATAGCTTCAGGCAGGCGCCCCGTGACGTGGGGTTGGATGCTCTGCTCGTTGGGAAAGACCGTAGGCTGACGCTGATCGAGGCAAGGCCGGGGCCTGGGCACCAGTCCCTCCGGGTCTATCCACGGGCTGTGGGGGGAGGACGCCCGACTCCCGACCCACTCCTGCAAGCCACCTGCTCAGCTCTATCCCGAAAACGGGAGTCAGTCCCGCAGTCTCAGGCTTCCCTGGTAGAGGGCGGTATTCTTGGGGGAATTTCTGAATTTTCTAGAACCAGCAGAGACCCTCAAGGCCAGGGCAGAGCAAAGACCAGTGGGTCCCACATGAGGGAGTTCCCGGTGCCTGTCCCTCCTGGGGGCGGGGGCGGGGGTGGGAGACAAAGGGGCTCGACCTTCTCACATGGGGACTTACATGGTTTTTGACCTCTGCCTCCTGTGGGTCTCCAGGTGGTGGCTCTGAATTGCCTCTGTACTCCCCATGGCCGCCAAGGTTCTGCGTGATCTGGGTGGAAAGTCAATGCGCCCTGCTTTCCCCCGGCGAAACAGCAGCACGCAGGCACCGGTCTTAGGGAAGAAGGATATTTGGACGCATAGGCCTTTGCCCCGAAGCGCTGGAACTTCTACCCCAATGAGAACACCTTCCTGTTACTTCTGTAGGAGGGATGGACTCGGGCCCCCACGAGTATGGAAGGAAAACACGGGACAGTCCTCAAGGAGGTCGCCTCAGAAATAGGGACAACTGGAGCCAACTCGCTGCGTCATTAGCTGGGCTTCGGGACCCCCCTCCGGTACGGAGAGCCCCGGGAAGCTGGCTTAGCCATTTCAACTTCCTAACTCCTGTCTCCTCTGCCAAGAAGGGGGGCGGTGAATTAGTTTAGGTCCAATAAGGCCGCGGGATGTGTTGTCAGCCTCCCTCCGACCACCACCCAAGCAAGGGCGTTGGGCCCAGCGAGTTCCGGCCGTGCAGAAGGCGGTTACCCAGACGGCCAGTTCCATTCGGAGGCCTGGGCCCTTGGTTAGCTCATCAGTGAGGCCGAAGGGGGGAAGGAAAGAACCGATGGGCTCGCCAGGTGCAGGTACCCCGAGCCGCGCAGAGATCCCGCCCTCCCCGGCACGGACCTCGGCTCCCAAGGCATGGACGGCGGCTGGCGAGACGCGCCGAGGACTACGCTCCACCTGCCAGCGGGCCCGTTGGGGTTTGTCACCGGGATCCCAGACCATTCGGAGCCACAGTCTTCCCTTCCTCCTTCTCTAGTGTTTCCCCAAAGAACGGCTACAGGAAGGTCACTTCTACGGAGCCTCAGACCAAAAATTAAGCCCCGGGTAGGAGGGATGGCCCAAGGAGCCTTCTCCGTCCGTAGTGTGGCTACTGGTCTGGGGGGCCTGGCATGTCCTGACAGAGAGACCCCCGGACAGACGGCCTCATTCCCGTGCTTCCAGAAGGCTCTCTGGTCCCCACCTGCTTCTACGGCAGCTCCACCTTCAGTTCCCGCCTGTACTGGAAGGTTGAGCTGAGGGTGGGCCCCTTCCCCGCTAGCCCACCTAGGCCGTGGAATGTCCCGCGGCATGTGGAAGGGGAAGGGCCCCTGCAGTCCCCCCATGTAAGCGACAGTGGGGGAAGGATAGAGAAATCGGGGCAGGGAGAGTGCAGTGGGACCGCAGCCCGGGCGCGAGGGATTGCTCGGGGTTATGGGGGCTGAGGCTCGGAGCTCTGGGTCGGCGGTGCTGGGGCCGTGCCTGCCTTCCCGACCACGGAGGCAAGGACCGGGCGCTGGGGGGCCGTGCGTGAGGCCGGGCCTGCCGTGACGAGGCCGACGCCTGGAGGGTGGGTGCCGCTGCCCCAACGGGGCTGGAGGGCCAAGGCGCTGTGGGCCCCAGGGACATGTCCCGCTGGGAGCCCTGAGCCGGGTCCTCGCTCCTGCTGTCCCCGGGGGCAGTGGGAGAGCTGCGTGTTCGAGATCCTCCCGGAGGAGCTCAGATCCCGACGATAGGCCTCGGGTAAGTGTGCGAACTGGGCATCTTGACTTGATCCCTGGCTGAACTCGAGGTAGATGTGTAGGACCCGTTGTGTCCAACTCCGTTATGGTTGGGGGGGGGGTTGGTTGGTTTTATTTATTTTGTTTTTTTGTTTTCAGTTTTTTGGTCTTTTTTAGGGGAGAAAGGTCAGAGGCCTCACGCTAATCAACCCTCGGAGCCCTCTGGGAGACATCTACTCCCGAGACTCACTGAACAAATACCTGGAATTTGCCGAGAGGTTGGACTTCCACCCCTCGAGACGAGGCCCCTGAGCAGGTTCCTGTCACTCGAGGCCAAGAAGTCAGAACCCGATGCAATGTACCCCGATAGTCTTACCGCCTAGTGTACCCTGCAAAGCTGTGCACGACTCCCTGAAATTGAAGTGAAAGCAAACGTACCCACATGCTTCAGCCAAACATTTTTTTTTGCCATTTTCCTTTTTTATTCTTTTGCCCGGGTACAGACACCGACACAACAAATGTGATCTGGTTTTGCTGCTTTTCCTCTTCTTGCCACGTAACCACTTTCTCCCAGCAGCCACTTCGCGGCCACTTGGCCTGAGGCCAAGCCGGACTCCCAGACCCTATGCGGGTGAGGACGTGTCCCCAGAGAACCCCGTGTCCCGTTCCCACGCGCATGTTAACATCAGTTACCTCTGGAGTCCTCACTGGTTAGGGGCGATGATCTCCCATTTTCTAGAAGAAACACACGCGTCCAAATTTCATGACTCTAGTCCAGCCCAGTTTGTGGCAGGGCCTGAGGACGAGAGGAGGAACGCTGGAAGGGTGTGGGCTGGAATTTGACAGGACAGGGTTCAAACCCCAGCTAGAGCACCTGCTAAGCGAGGGAATTAACTTTGTCTCTTTGAAGAAACTGTTTCTTGGTCCGTGAAATGGAGATACCAGGGGGCCATGGGGAGAACAAACATGACGGCCACATACATAATGTCACTATTCAGTCGGGACCCTGGGTGGGAGCTCCTGCTGGGAGATGCACCCTCCCCATTGCACTGGCCTCTGCCTGACAGATGAAGGATTCGATGTTCTCCTGAGCGTCTCTGGATCCTCTTCCTTCCTACCCCCAAGCCAGGTCTAAGGACCCCTTCCGGTCCCCCCACCCCCCGACCTCACCACGCCCCCTTTGGGAGGGTTGGATGGGTGCTGGAGCAGTAAGAGTATCAGAGCTGTAGCCCGAGGAGACCATGAAAGGGACCGAGGGGAGATTAGCGGGAACCCAGATATTGCTTCCCTTCTTTCGTGCGATCTGCAGGTACAGCCTACGTGTGATTACAGGGGACACTGACGTGCTGCCTGTGCTCGACCAACCCATCATGCTCCACAGTGTTCTGAGCGTGGAAAGGTGAGGCCAGGCCAGGCCAGGCAGAAGGAGCAGCTTTGCCAAAAGTGGGGCAGCACGTTTTGGAAACGGTGGGTGGCCCACATGTGTGAAGAGCTGCCTGCCAGGAGGGGGGCTTTGCACCAGCTGCAGGAAGGCCCCGGCCAGACTGACGGTCCTGGACTTGGCTGAGCGGGCACCGGGGAGCTGACCCGCCGAGTTCCCAAGGGGACCTCTAGCTGCCTCCCCAGCTTCGCTGCGGCAACTGTTTCTTGAGCTTTGGGCCCTGCAGGCTCTCATGTCTAGAAGGACCTCAAGCCCGCCTTCCTGTCTTGTCTCATTGACTCCAGTTTCATCCTTCAGTAGTTCTTCATGACCTTGATCGTACTGTCTCCTCTCCAGTTTGCCCGACCCCAGCAGGACCCATGTGATCGGGGGCACCAGTAGGGTGAGCCCCAGCTTCCTGTCTTTGGTGGGAAAGGAAAGGGAGCCGGGAGCCGGGCAAACCAGGTTTCCCTCCCCTCCTTCTTCCCCTCTAGGATTTCGGCATCTCTGGCTTCCGTTTTCGTGTTCTTCACACACACAACCAGGGGGTGGCCTCTGCTGTGAGCCCTTCTGGCCGCCTCCGCGGTGTGCCTGGCATCGCCCAGTACCAGCTGTGCCGGCTGCTTCAGGACACAGGTACCGAGTCCCATCCCAGGCCAGGACCTTGGCTAGACCTCACAGCAATGGGGGCATTCCTGGGTCTGCTTGGGCCCCTGACAGCCCTCGAATCCGCTGACACCCAGTTCACTGTCTTGGTGGCAGGACAGGAGTTTGAAAGCGGGCAGGATGCGGGTAGGGAAGAGTCAGAAGATGGAACTGCTGGTCTAAACTAAAACACAGATGGGCCTTCCTGTTGGGCTGCTTGGAGCCCACGCGCTGCCTGGAAAGGGCATATAGTCCAGTTGTTCCCTAGGGCTGGAAAGACAGAAACCAGTCTTCACACAGTCAGTCCACCCCCCCCCCATCCCCTGCTTGCTTCAGGTAAAGATTACAAAGAAATGCCCCGACTCCTGGAATAGGACTTAACTTCATCTTCCCAGGCGACCCACGGAGAGCTGCCATTTGGGCAAGTTGCTGTGGTTAGATCTATGGCACCTGAATTCAGCTCCCCGTGGATCCCAAGGGATTCCAGGCTTTAGAGGAAACCTCCTCCCACCCCCTCCGTTTAATGCTATGGCCCAAACTTAGGTAAGGCCCCCTTTCTTTGGTTCCCTATAACAGAGCAGATGCCAGGCTGCAGGACTTAAATTAAAAGCTGGGATATAATGATACAAATTAATGTAATTTGATAATCTGGTTTAGAAACAATTTGATTTCAGCTTTGGCAGGGGGAAAAGGGAAGCTAGGAGAGATCCAACCAGATGGCTCCGTGCGTGGTGCCGGCCCCTTTGATATTTGGCAGAAACCAGGTTCCCGGCCCCTGGAACGCCATTTCCCAAGCTTGGACACATGACAATGATCTGGGGGAGATAAAATACTGATCTGTGGGCCCTAGCCCCAAAGATTCTGGTTTAGCTGCTCTGGAGGCATAGTCTGGCCATCGGGACTTTTCAAAGCCCAAGTGGTTCTTTTTTTTTATTTATTTATGATAGTCACACAGAGAGAGAGAGAGAGAGAGAGAGAGAGGAGAGAGGCAGAGACATAGGCAGAGGGAGAAGCAGGCTCCATGCCGGGAGCCTGACGTGGGATTCGATCCCGGGTCTCCAGGATCGCGCCCTGGTCCAAAGGCAGGCGCTAAACCGCTGCGCCACCCAGGGATCCCCCCACCCAAGTGGTTCTAACGTGCTGCCAGTGCTGAGCAACCGGGCTAAGGGCGCCTCCGAGCATATCTAAGTTGCTCAAAGTCCACCGCGGGGCTCCGAGGCAGGAGGTAAGAGAGCTCGGAGGATCTGCCCTGTTGGCAGCAGCGAGTCTACCTCACTTAGGGGGCACCCTGACTCTTTATATCGCGGCTGTAAACCCAAGCAGAACATTCCTACCAGACTGTTGAGGTGTGCTGAGTACGGGTGTTACCAGCTCAGCTGTGACACGGAGTCGGTCTTGGAGAGAAACAGCTGGCACCAGCCCAGGCAGGGAGCCCTGGTAAGGATCCCTCTGGACCCCTCTCTTGCTCACCTTAGTCTTTCTGATTTCCGGGGCCCCCCCCAGGTGTCCCATACCCTAGCTGGGAGGCAGGGCTCACTCGGCTCCCCGGAGGGCAGGGGTAGGCCTCAGAGAGTATAGCCCCTGCCCCTGATGCCCTGGGGCAGCAAACAGCTGGCTGTAGTCAGTCTACACCTGGAGGCGGTGGGGTGTGTGTGTGGGGGGGAGGTGAGGAGGCAAAAGTCAGGTGGAAGTTCAGAGATCAGACTCTTATCTGGGGGCTAGGGGCATGGGTGTGTGTGTTGGGGGCCCCTTGGCAGGGCAGAGGGCTCTGGGAGTGCCAGTTCCCATGCCCTCTGGACCTGCCAGGTAAGCAGTTGTGTGGGTGGTAGCCAGCAGCCTCTGGGGACCTTGCCACCCCTTCCCTGACCTCTTTTGTCGACAGGGATATCTTCCTCTGCCCCAGGGGGAGGTTTCCACAAAATGTGTCTTCATCCAACAGACATGCAGGTCTCACAAACAGAGGTGGGCACAGACCCCTGTCCACCCAGGGCACCTGGGCACACAGAGCGCCCCATCCCTGGGGTCCCAGAGCCCTAGACAGAACCAGCCAGCAGCTGCAGCTGGAGTTCCAGTGGGCTGGGGCTGGGTGGGGGTGGGGGGGCCTGGGGTCACGGTGGGGGCCGGTCCCCGGAGGGGGGTGGGGGCAGCTGGGGTCGTGGTAAGCCCAGGCTGTGGGGGGCCTCCGGGGGCAGCTGGGGTCGGGATGGGCTGGGGCTGGGGTTGGTGGGTTAAGGGGGGGCCCTGGGGGCAGCTGGGGTCGTGGTGGGCCAGGGCTGGGGTTGGGGGGGAGGGGGGCCCTGGGGCAGCCAGGGTGGCGGTGGGCCCCGGCGGGGGTCAGCGTGAGCCCCGCCCACTGCCCAGGGGCTGACCAGGCCTCGGAAGCTGTCACACCCCCTCCCGCTCGGGCTCCGGGCCGCACAGTCGCCAACGCGCCCAAAGTGAAAGAGAAAGTGGCCCCCCCAAGGCCGGCCCCGCCCCGCCCGGCGGCCAATCCCGGCCTCGGGCGCCTCCCTCGCCCCGGCCTCCTCCTCGGCGAGCGCCGGCGGCCGCAGTCCCGACCAGCCCGGCCCCGGTGCACTCGGGGTGAGTGGGGCGGGGGCCGCGCGGCCGCTGGGGCCCAGGGGCAGGGGGCACGGGGCGCTCGGGGCACAGCGGGCCCGGGAGGCCGGGGCGACGGTCAGCAGCCCTCGGGGGGACCACGGGCGGCAGCCAGCCTTGTGACCCCGCGTGGCAGTGCCCTGGGCAAGCCGGTGACAGCTGGTGTCTGAGGGGGCCGGGGGGAGCCAGCCGGGTGGGGGTGGGCGGGTGAGCCAGCTGGGGGGGCCGCGGCGAGGCAGCCGGGGTGGGGGGTGGGGGGGCCGGGAGTCAGCTGGGGGGGCGTGGGGGGGCCGGGGGAGCCAGACGGGGGGTGGGGAGGCCAGGGGGAGCCAGGTGGGGGGGTGGGGAGGCAGCCGGGGCGTGGGGGGGGTGGGGAGGCTCCAGGGCCCCGGGAGGCCCCCGGCGGGGTCCCCGAGGCCAGCTCCGCTCCCCTCCCCTGCCCTGTCCCTAGGGCGGGGGCTCCCCGGGGTGGAGGGGTCAGGCGCAGGGAGCTCGGTGGGCGGCCCCTGCCCCGGGCCCACGCACCCCGAGCTCACAGGGGACCTGGGCCGGGGGCGCTGAGATTCCTGGGCGCGCTGCATTGGAGGCGGGCGCGGGGCGGGGCGCGGGGCGCCGGGCGCGTGCGCCTCTCCCCGGGGGGCCTGCCTGGGGCCCGGCGGCTGGGGCTCCTCTGGGCTGCGCGGAGCCGGGGGCGGGGGGGGGCTCCGGCCCCCGCAGCCTCGGTCCTGAAGAGGGCGGGCGCCGGGCGCGGCTGCCGGGGTGGGGGCCGCCGCCAGATGCCGGGTGGCGCCCGAGTCCCCGGAGGCGCCTGGCCCTTTAAGGCAGAGAGCGCTCCTGCGCGCGGCCCGTGTGCGCATGAGTGTGTGCGAGCGTGAGTGTGAGTGTGAGTGTGCGGGCGGAGGCGGCGCGGCGGGCCTGCGGGGGACCAGGTGGCCGTGCGGGGGCGCGGGGGGCTCGGGGCGCCCGCCCTGCCCGCTGACGCGCTCGGCCCCCCCAGGACGGCAGCGGCGGCCCCGAGCTCCGGGCCCCAGGACCGCCCCGCGCCGCCGCCTCGCCCGCGCCGCCCGGGCCACCGGGAGCGCCCACTCCCATGGCCGAGCAGCAGATCAGGTGAGGGGGCCGCGCGCCCGCCCCGCCCCGCCCCGCCCTCCTCCGCGCCCCTGCACCCCCCGCGCCCCCCGCCCCCGCCGCCCGCGCTGACCCTGCCTCCCTCAGCCTGCCGGCCAAGCTCCTCAATGGCGGCATCGCGGGGCTCATCGGCGTCACCTGCGTGTTCCCCATCGACCTGGCCAAGACGCGGCTGCAGAACCAGCAGAACGGCCAGCGCCTGTACAGCAGCATGTGAGCCCGCGGCGGGGCGGGCGGGGAGGCCGGCGGGGGCTCCCCGGGGTCAGGGTGCGCGCCCGCGCGCGCTCGGCTCGGCTCACCCTCCTCCTCCCCCCTCCTTCTCCTTCCCCTCCTCCCCCCCTCCTCCCCCCCTCCTCCCCCCTCCTCCGCTCCTCCTCCGCTCCTCCTCCTCCCCCCTCCTCCACCCCCCCTCCTCCCCCCTCCCCCTCCTCCTCCCCCTCCCCCTCCCCCTCCCCCTCCCCCTCCCCGGCCGCAGGTCCGACTGCCTCATCAAGACCATCCGCTCCGAGGGCTACTTCGGCATGTACCGCGGTGAGGCCGGGGTCAGGGCAGCCACCGAGGCCGGTGCGCCAGGGAGGCGGGGGGCAGAGCCAGGCAGGGTGGCCCGCTGGGGCCTGTGCGAGTGTGGACGGACCAAGGGGCCTGGGTGCCGGGAGGGCCACGCGGCCTGGCCTCCGTGGGGAGGGGAAGCTCTCAGCGCCCTCCCAGGGCACCCCCTGCCCTCGGGGCAGGTGGGCCTCTGCCCGCCCTTGCTGGAGCCCCGCAGGAGGAGGCCTCACCGCAAAGCTGCTTAGGAGACAATCCCCAGGCCTGGCTCTGCCCAGACCCTGAGCGGAGGCCCGCCACTGCCTCCCGGGCTCTGGCTCACCCAGGCCTGTGTCCTCCCCTGGGGCTCCTGCGCACACCCACAGCCCCCACCCAGTGGGAGCACCCGCTGACCTCTGCTCCCCCCCCCACCCCGGAGGTGCTCCTCGGGGAGGCCAGAGCGGGAAGATCACACAGGCAGGGTGAATGGAGCGCCAGGCGGAGGCACTGCCCCTGTCCCTGCCCGGTCCTGCCCGCCTGGCACCAATGTGGGTGAGAGGGCAGGACGGGGAGCCAAGGAGTGACTGGGGTGAGGCTTTGCCAGCTGGGAGGCTGGTGCTGGCTCAGAGCCTCCTCCGCTCTGGCCACCGACCTGCCTGCGTCCCCCGTGCCCGCAGGAGCCGCTGTGAACCTGACCCTTGTCACCCCAGAGAAGGCCATCAAGCTGGCAGCCAATGACTTCTTCCGATACCAGCTCTCCAAGGACGGGTGAGGGGTGCGGGCCAAGGTTGTGAGGGGGAGGGGTCCGCAGCCACAGAGCGCTCTGCCTGCCGACCCATCCCCCCTGCCTCCTGCACTCGGACTAAGGGATGCTGAGTCAGTGGTGCTTAGGCCCCAGCCACGTGCACCAGCCCCTGGAGGGTGGGATGTGGGGGGCCTGACCCGCTTTCCCTGTTACCCGAGGCCCGGGCCACAAGGCTGGCCCTTTGGGGACATGAGGCCCCTGGTCTCTCCACTGCTCTTTGCCTGAGAACGGCCCTTCCACCTTTCCCAGGCCCCATCAGTGGGGCCATCTGTCCCCTGGGCTCGGTGCCCACTGCTGGAGGGCCGGAGGGGAAGTCTGAGGCTGGCGGGTCCTGTACCCCTCCAGGGCCTCATCTGCCCCTGCCACCCCATTCCCCTTCACGCCCAGGGCAGCCAGCAGCCCCCTGAGCGGCGGGGCTTCCGCTTCCGCAGCTCGGCCCCCACCCCTTCCCCGCAGGCAGAAGCTGACCTTGTTTAAGGAGATGCTGGCTGGCTGTGGGGCCGGCACCTGCCAGGTGATCGTGACCACCCCCATGGAGATGCTGAAGATCCAGCTTCAGGACGCAGGCCGCATTGGTGAGGGGGGAGGGCAGGGTCTCAGCTGGAGCCCCATCCCCGCGGGGAGGTGGAGATGCAGAGGAAGAGCCAGCAGGCCCTGCCTTCTCTCCCCAGCTGCCCAGAAGAAGATTCAGGCCCAGCTATCTGCCCAAGGGGGCGCCCAGCCCGCCATGGAGGCCCCGGCCGCCCCCCGGCCCACAGCTACCCAGCTAACCCGGGACCTGCTTCGGAGCCGGGGCATTGCCGGCCTCTACAAGGGCCTGGGGGCCACGCTGCTCAGGTGGCAGGCCGGCGAGGGTCTGGGGGCGGGGAGGCCTGCCCACCGCCCACCGCTAGGGCACAGCTAGGTGACCAGCGGCCCTCTCTTCCCCACCCAGGGACGTCCCCTTCTCCATCGTCTACTTCCCCCTCTTTGCCAACCTGAACCAGCTGGGCCGTCCCGCATCTGGGGAGAAGTCTCCCTTCTATGTGTCCTTCTTGGCTGGCTGTGTGGCTGGGAGCGCGGCCGCCGTGGCCGTCAACCCCTGTGACGGTCAGTGCCTGGCACTGCGTGGGGGGCTGGAGGTGGAGGCTCAGGCGTGGGGTGGAGGTGGGCCGCGCGCTGACCCGCACACCCCCCTGCAGTGGTGAAGACGAGGCTCCAGTCGCTGCAGCGCGGTGTCAACGAGGACACGTACACGGGGTTCCTGGACTGCGCCAGGTGGGGAGGCCCGGGGGCGGGGGCCGGGCCGGGGCTGGGGCTGGTTGGGGCCAGCAGTCCTGACCACCGTCTCCCCACAGGAAGATCCTGAGGCACGAGGGCCCCGCGGCTTTCCTGAAGGGCGCCTACTGCCGCGCCCTGGTCATCGCGCCGCTATTCGGCATCGCTCAAGTGGTCTACTTCCTGGGCATCGCCGAGAGCCTGCTGGGGCTGCTGCCTGGGCCCCAGCTCTGAGCCCAGCGGCCACCCACGCCCTCCAGCCCAGCGGGACCAGAGTGGGGGCCGGAGCCCAGTGGCCGCCCAGGACTGAGCAGAGGAAGTCTCTCCCCAGCCTTTCCACGCGGGTGGGGGGAAGCGGAGGAAGGGAGCAGGGTCCACATGGGTGGTGCACCCGGGCCCCTGAGGGGCCCTGCCTGTGCCACCACTGGGAGCAATGTCTTATTTATGTAGAAAATGCAGAAACCTTTACATTCCTGGAGCCAGCCCCGCCACGGCTCCGCCCCGGCCTGAACAGCCCCAGGGACAGAGCTGGTCTCTGGGCTGGGGCCCCCAGGCCTGGGCTGAGCCAGCGGACCCTACACTCCAGTCTACCAGCTCTCGTCCCCGAGGCTTGGCCCCTAGTCCACAAAGGGGGCCCTGCACAAACCTATTTATTGCCGAGCACAAGTGCTCTGTCCATCCCTGTGTCCATCCGTCCAGCCTCTCCCTGCCGCTGCCCCTCTCACCTTGGCCAGCCTTGCGGGAGGATTGGGGTCTCCAGCCCCCCATTATTGAGCCAGGAGTCCGAGCGGGGGGTCACACTGAGGTCTGACCCCTCCAGGCAAGCCCCCCCCCTCCGTGGGATCCAGCATCCCTCCTGGTGGGCCTCTACCCCCGCCGCAGGCTAGGGACCCGTAGCGTGTGAGGTCTGTGTGCATGTGTAAATGTCTGGGGAGCAGGTTGTGTCCAGCAACCCTCAACTGACCTGGCCCTTCAGAGGTGGGGCTGTGTGCGGTGGGGGGGCACTGCTGGCCTTACCCACACAGCGGGCAATGTGTGTGTGTTTGTGCTGTGTGCGCCCTAGGCTCCCCTCTGACCCCATCCAGGAACTTATTTTTCCAGCCTGGTTCTTGCTGCACCTTGGCAGACCCCTCTCCTGAGACCCCCTGACCTTGGGTCCAGGATTGGCCAGTAGGGAGGGCAGGCATGAGGACCAGTATGGAGCCTGGGGGTACCTACCCCCTCCGCCCTGCCAGGGCCCACCGTACTCTCTGGGCCTCTGCAGAAGGGCTCTGACCACACTCCGTAAACTCTGCCCTCCCTCCCGGGACCCGCCCTCGTTTGTGGATGTTGTGAGCCAAAGCAGGCCTGCCCCCTGCCCCCCAACCCCCCCCCTCCCACCCCAGGCCACGTGATTGTATCGGTGATTGATCCTGATGTGCTGGTGCTGTGTACCCCACCTGGGCTCCGTCCTCCTCGGAGGCCCCTTCCGGTGACACTACCTGGGGCTCGGGCCCGGCCCCGCAGTTCACGGTTGTTCCTGGGAGCGTCCTCTCCCACCACATCTGTACCTTGGAAGCTGCTGCTGCTGCTTACAGAATTATATTTTTTCTTTTGAAGAGTTTTAAGAAGTTGTAACTTTTTGTGTCTTGTCTTGTGAGAAGATAAATAAATATTCTAAGTAGATGGCGTCTCTCTGAGATCCACTGGGGGCAGGGGTGGGGTGGGGTGGGGGTGCTCCTCGGAACCGGCTCCCTGCCCTGCTCGCCGACCTCCGTCCATCCACCCGCGGACCCGCCCCGACCTGGGGGAGGGCCTGGGCCCCCCGATCCCCTCGGCGGCGGGATCGGAGGTGCGGGACGGCGGCCCCCTTCCCACCCCCCCCAACGCAACCGTCCTGGGGCCCCACAGCGGAGCTGGGCCGGGCCCGGCGTTCCCGCCAGCCGGGGGCGCCGTGGAGGCCGAGGGGGCGGGGCCTGCGGCGATGCGGCCCCGCCCCCTCGGGCTGCGGCGCCCAGAGCAGTGCACTGTGGGAAACTCCCAGTCCCCGCAGCCGCAGCCGCAGCCGCAGCCGCCGCCGCCCTGGTCCCGGAGAGCGCGCCGCGCCGAGGACCGAGCGCCGGGAGCAGCAGCGTAAGGCCTTGGGGCTCCGGGGCCCGGGGCGCGGGCTGCGACGGGGCGGCCTCGCGGGGCGAGTGGGCAGCTCCCGCCTTGAAGGTCACGGGGGGCGCCTGGCGGGCCCCGCTCTCTCCGGCCCCGCGGCTCCTGGGAGGGGGAGGGGGCACTGGCTGACGTCAGCGCGAACCAAAAATAACGGGGGGCTGCGGGGGGCGCAGACCACCCGCCCTTGGCGAACTCGGCGCCCCGCAGCTGGGCGCCCATCCCGAGCGGCAGGGGTCGAGGGGCCGCCCGGGCTCCCCGGGAAGCGGGGCAGCACCTGGGCTGCTCGCTGGGACACCCTCATCACGCAGCGACCTACAGGTGACCTTCAGGTGTGGTCAGGGTGCCTGACCTGGGTGGAAAACCTGGGCCTCGGCTTCCCAGGTGGGCTCCCTGCCCCCAGTGGGGGGGCTTCTAATCCTCCCTGAGGAGGAGCAGACAGGGGGCGTCCAGATCTTCCGGGAGAGATGGCTCAGGCCCAGCCGGTACCCCCAGTTCCCCCAGCACCCCCCAATGGAACACAGGATCTGGGCCCGGCCTTTCCCATAGCCTGGAGCCCCCATCCTCTGCCCGGGGCCAGGTTTGAGGGTGCTGGGGCTGACGGACATGGCCTGTGTCCACCCAGGCTCACACCAGGGGCCCCCCCCATAGGCTCAGGAAGGACTCCCTGCCCTTGAACGGCAGCAGGCAAGGCGGGTCTTGGGGGTAGGTCCCTGGAGCTGGGGAGGGGCAGGGCCTGTCCCTGCCTGCCCGCCTAGCTTCTCCAGCCGCGGGGCGACACCTCAGGTGTGCTGTATCCCAGTTCTGGCAGCGAGGGCCTGTTCCCACCCCCTGGCACCAGCGAGCCCAGCCTGGGTTCCTGCCCTGGCACCGCACGGCTGCCACGCCCTCCGCTGACCACATGCCTCCTCAGGACCACATACCCTCCCCCCTCGGCCCCCCTTCCCCCGGCCAGATGGAAATTGCACACGTAGGAGCAGGACCGTTTTGCAGATGGCTGGTCTCATCCCGTCCCCCAGTCTGCTTGGGGCAAGCAGGCTCTTCCTGTGCGGTTGGAGGGGCTTCTTGGGGAGCGGTCGGTCGGGGACAGACGGAGAACAGGCCCTGCAAGAAGAGCGCCCTGAGCGAGGTCTCCTGGGGCTGTCCAGAGACCTGGGCGGGGCCTCTGTGGGGACAAGATGGTAGGGGCCACCAGGAGGGCTGAGTCTCTTGCCCCGGCCTGACTGTGTCTCTCTCCAGGCCTAGATAATGCCCAGGGGTGAGCTGTCCTGAGCCGCTGTGTTCCAGCTACCTGTCCACGCACACCCCACGCAGCCTGCAGCTCCTCCTACCATGGAGTCCCGGGGGAAGCCGACCAGCAGCCCCAAGCCCGACACCAAGGCCCCCCAGGCTGCTGCTGAGCCCAGAGCCCCGCCAGCTGCAGATGGGAAAGCCCCCTCCGCTAAGCCCGGGAAGAAGGAGGCCCAAGCAGAGAAGCAAGAGCCTGCGGCGGCCCCCACCCCACCAACTGCCAAGAAGACCCCGGCCAAGGCTGACCCCACCCTCCTCAATAACCACAGCAACCTGAAGCCGGCCCCGGCAGCCCCCAGCAGCCCCGAAGCCACCCCCGAGCCCAAGGGCCCCGGGGACGGGGCCGAGGAGGAGGAAGCCCCCAGCGGTGGCCCCGGGGGCCGAGGCCCTTGCCCCTTTGAGAACTTGACGCCCTTGCTGGTGGCGGGGGGTGTGGCCGTGGCAGCCATGGCACTAATCCTAGGTGTGGCCTTCCTGGCCCGGAAAAAATGATGGCCGGTGCCCAGGTGGGGGCAGAGCCACTCTGTACAGACCTCAGGAGCGTAGTGCATGCCCAGCTCACGCAGCTACTAGACGTCCCTACCTGTGTAACACATATATGCGCAGCCCCCACACACGCGCAGGCACCGACACGGACCGGCCCCTGCAATGGAAAGCAAGCCCCCTCGAGGCCCCCAGCACTTCCCCTCCCCGTCCCGGGCAGACGTCCCTGCTGGGGCCGTGGTCCGGGGGCGGTGGGGGCAGCGGCCCTCCGGTGCAGCCTGCCCGCCCGCCAGCCGCAGCCGTGTCCCCCCTGGACACACTCCCGAGCGCCCGCCGGCCCCGAGAGAGGCCCCGGTGGTCCTGTGCGCTCCCTGGCAGCGGGGTGCGGACGGGTCCCCAGGGCACAGGCCTAGCCCGTGTGGGGACATTAAAGGGTATGGCTGTTTCACTCTCCCCATTTCTGCTCTTTGTTTGTAGCTGGGCCGGGCCGGGGGTCCACGTGTGTACGCCCGGCGCCAGGCGACTGAGCCAAGGCCACGCAGCGGCCGAGCTTCTGTGCCCCCCCGCCCATCGCCTGTGCCCCAGCCAGGCCCAGCTTGTGCCCCGGGGGGCAGCGGAGGGCTGCCCAGCCCAGCCCCCCGCCCCACTGCACCCTTTGAGTCTCACTAGCGTATACATGCAATAACCCGTAGAGTAGAGCTGCTTGGAGGGGGCCCGGCACCCATGGGCACCAGCCCGCTGGGCCTGCAGGGACACTGCGCCGTGCAGCCCTCGGTGCGGTGGCAGCGGGTGCGGGCACGGGGGGAGCCTGGCCAGCCGGCCGCTGAGACCCCGGGCCTGAGCGCAGGCCGAGTCTGAAATAAACTATGTTGTGTAACGGCCGGGCTGGTGTCCTCGCCTGCTCGGGGCTGGGAGAGCAGGGCCCACGCGAGGCCGGGCCCCCGCCGCCCCGCCAGGCTTCCAGGGAGGAACAGGGAGCCTGGGCCCTGACCCTAGGTGGACTCCCAGCCCCAGGCCTGGGCCACCCCGCAGGGCTGGACTTGGTGGGCGCACGGGGCACCTCGCTCCCGGGCTCAGGTCTCCGGCCTGCGGGTGTCTCTCCACTCCCTGCCGTGAGTGCCCCATCTGTGGGGCCCAGACCAGACTGGGGAGGCGGGCTTTCCTCCTCCACGGCCCACAGCTGCCCGAGCCCTCCCCAGCTGAGGACTTCAGCTGTGGGCAAGCGGGAGGCGCTTGGCGGGGGGCAAGGCCCCGTGGGGCTGCCATGTCGGGGGCACGCCCTTCTCTTCTCTTCCTGGTATCCACCTCCCTGAGTGGCACTCCCCAGCCGTGTCCCCACACAGCAGGCCCAGGCAGGTCTGGAGAACCACTTAGAGCAAAAACATGCCGAGCGGCCCTGAAGTCCCAGCCCAGGGACGCCCTCCAGACCCCACCCACAGCCACCTGCCAGAGCCAGGCCCACGGGGCGGGGGGCCGTGGAGCAGGGCAGTGGCCCTGAAGTCCAGCATCCGGCCCGCCTGCCCCGCTGCACCAGGGCCACCCCTCGGGCTCGTCGGGTCACCTGCCACCCTTGGCTGTCCACTCCCTCTCCCCATCTCCCCATTCTGTGGCTTATGCTCTAAACCCGAACAGGCTCCCCTGATGTTCTCGAGAACGTGTGCAGGGCGCAGAGCTCCGCCATCTCCGCCTAGAAGTCCCGCCGCCGCCTGCCGCCCTCGTCGGTCCCCCGGGGGCCAAGCTTGTTTCCAAGGCTTTGCAACTCAAGATATGATCGTGATGCCACGTGGGCCCCGTGTCTGGGGTGGGATGCGTGCACCGCATGCAGACCTCTGTCGTGGTCAAATCCGCAGAACCCTCCCCAGCCCGGCTGAATCGAGCACACAGCTTGGGCATTAGGCACGTGTGTTGCTGCGCGAGGTCCAGAGAGCTAGGGACTCGCGTGGGGCAATCCTGCGGCGTCCAGGTCTGGCCCACGTCCTCCAGGCCCGTCCACGGTGCGGCGGGGGTCAAAACACCCTTCCTGGGCTGAGCCACATTGTGAAGTTGCACCACCTATGGATCCCGTGTCCACTTGGCCCGCAGACCCCTTCCGGCCGCAGGGGACACCGCTGTGAAGGCGGGCGCACACGTGTCCCCACCGCCCTGTGGCCCCATCCACGCAAATGCACCAGCTGCGGGCCGGCCGCGAGGGACGCGGGCAGGGTGACACACCACGCTGGCCCGTGCAGGGGAGGCAAAGGCCCCTTCCTGTTGCTTCTGTTTGCTTCCATCTAATGTGCTGCTTTTCACGAAGTTCTCGGCCGCGTGGGTCTTGCCTCGGGTGATTTTTCCCGTTGGTGCATCTGTTCCTGCAGAGGGAAGGCCACCTCCCCCGGACTCGGAGGCCCTCTCCGTGTTTTGCACACCACGTCTTGTCGCAGCTCAGGTACCCTCACTCTGTGGCGGGCCGGTGGCTCGTCTCCTGAGCCGGAGGTCCTAAGGGCCCAGTTAATCACACGTCACTGCTGCTCCCTTTTCCGTTTACGCCTTGCGATCTCGGGTGGAAGGAACCACTCTCCTGTTCCAGGCTGACCTCCTTGGCATCTACTCACGTTTAGTAAATGTGCTTTCTTTTATTTTTTATTTTTTTTTTTTAAAGATTTTATTTATTTATTCATGATAGTCACAGAGGAGAGAGAGAGAGAGGCAGAGACACAGGCAGAGAGAGAAGCAGGCTCCATGCACCGGGAGCCCGACGTGGGATTCGATCCCGGGTCTCCAGGATCGCGCCCTGGGCCAAAGGCAGGCGCCAAACCGCTGCGCCACCCAGGGATCCCCGCTTTCTTTTATTTTTTTAAGATTTTATTTATTTATTCATAGGAGACACACACAGAGAGAAGCAGAGACCCAAGCAGAGGGAGAAGCAGGCTCCCTGTGGGGGGCCTGATGTGGGACTCGATCCCGGGACCCCGGGGTCACACCCTGAGCCGAAGGCAGATGTTCAACCACCAGGTGCCTGGGAAGGTTCCCGGCATGGCTCCCCCTCACCCATCCCTGCTCCATCTGGGGCCATTTCCAGAGACAGGAATGAAACCACAGGACCTTCCGACCGCAGCACGTGTTTCGGGGTCCCTGACCCGAAGCATAACCCCAGGTTCACAGGCACCACTCCCGCCCCCGCAGAGCCCTGTGCCCAGCCCAACCTTACCTGGCCCACCTGGGTGATGAGGTGCCGGGCAGCTGGTCGACGATGCCCCAGGACGCCATGCCCACGAGCCCCAGAGCTCAGGACCTCAGCCGTGACCCCCTTCCCCCAGGAGGCCTGGACCCTCCCCAGGAGTCAGTCATCCAGACCCAGGCCACTGGCTGCAGAGCCGTCTATCCCCTGAAGCCCCGGAGGGAAGCGCTGACTGCCAGTTGCTCCCCTGCAGCAGCCCATGCCACCCAGGGCTAGGCGTACCCCTCGACACCTGCCGGGGGCCAGGGGGCCTCAGGGTCTCGGGGCTGACCCTCTAGAATGGGAACCCACTCAGGAAGCGGGAAGATGAGCCAGTGTGACCAGATAGGTACAGAGGGCAACACCCCCAAGGTCACCCGGGGGGACCCCTGCCTAACCCCAGTCACCATGACCTCTGGTGGCCTCTGGCATTGTGCTGTGCAAGTCCCTGCTGTCCACGGGGACCTACGCAGGCAGGACTGCGCCACACCCAGAGTAAGGCTTCTGGTTGCAAGGCCCCACGTCACCACACCTGTCCCCAGGCACGCTGCCCACTCCAACCCCCAAAGCCACAAGGGACCCAGACCCTTACATTTGCCAGGGCTGGGAGCTGCTGACACACCCAAACACGCTGGCTCGTGCACTAGGGCAACAGCTGCCCTCAGGCTTAGGTGCACATGGGGGACCTGGCCCAGGGATCTACTGCCCCTGCTTGGGCGGGCAGGTCCCCCCGTCAGGCACCCCGCAAGGACCCAAGGGTACAGTGGGGTGTGCACCGCCTGTGAGCATGGGTGTGCCCTCGTGCATGCACGCTGCGCAGTGTCATAGGCCGGCTCCCTCTTTCGTCCTCTTAGTGACAGAGGACCGGCCTGGCACCTCCAGCCCCCGGGCCCCACGCATGGGCACCTGGGGGCCTCCCTACACCCAGCACGCTCTCGTGTGCCTCGGCCTAGCTGGGCTCTGACCTTGGGCCCGTGGTCTAATCCAGTCTCTCCCACACACACACGGCTCCTGTCCCCTGTCCAAGGCCCTGCCAGTGCCAGGAGCCGCTAGCTCCTGCTTCGCTCAAGACAGGAGGGCCCTGCGGGGTTGAGGGCAGGCAGAGGACAGAGCATTGGGTGCAGGGTGCCCGGGACCAGCACCTTGGCCTCGCCTCCACCCTTTGGGCACTTGTGCCCCATGCCAAAGGCTCCCTAGTCAGAGCAGAGGCTGGCAGGACACCAAGGGAACCTACGGCCTGCTCCCCCACCCTGGAAGCCGGGGGTCCTGGAAGGTGCCCTGTGGGGGCCAGGGGCAGGGCGGTCCCTCTACCACCAGCTGGCACCCAAGGCCCCTCCTGGCCTCCCATGCCTCTAGCCCAGGACTTGGCACCCACCCGTCAGCGGGGACCCACATGCCTACCCACCCGACTGCTCCATCAGTGGAGACACTGCTCCAAATGTGGCACCTCCCAACACCCCGGTTTCCTGACCAGACTCAGCACCTGGAATCCCCTCAGAAAGTGATACCCCCATTCCTCCAGGGACTCAGCTGAGCCTCAGCGACCCGGATGCCCTGCCTCCCCACAACCACCCTGACCACACTGAACCCATCCTGTCCTCCCCCTCCCTGTGGAGACACCACAGCCACCCCCTGGCCCCACTTTCCCGCCTGCCCTGGCCCCGGCCTGGCCCCACACTCCTGCCCCTGCACGCCCACCTGCCCCGGGGCCCCGGCCTGGCCCCACACTCCCGCCCCCACTCTCCAGCGTGCAGTCCTGGCTCCCCGCTGTGCTCCCCGTCCGTGGGGGTCGCGCCCTCCCCCCGCGCTCAGCGGCTCCCCTGCCGTCCGTCACCTTCGCGAGCCCACGCCCCAGGTGCCCCTCCCCCCCCCCGGCCACCCCCCCACTCCGCAGGCGCGCTGCCCCGGGCCGAGCGGGTCACCACCTGCAGGGAGGCGCCCGCGACCACGACGCGTGGACCCTCGCGCGCGGGCATGCGGTCCTGTCCCTGATTCGCGCTCCCGCCGAGGGCCGAGCCCCGCCCCGCCCCGCCCCGCCCCGCCCCGCACCGCCCGCACCCCGGGGCGCCCCCGGACGTCCACCCAGCGGGGCCCGCGACGCCGCGGCGGCGAAGCCGGCCCTGAGCCGGGCGGGGGGCGGAGGCGGGCAGGAGGCGGGGCGGCGCATGCGCCCGAGGGCGCTGAGGCTCCGCCCCCGGGCGCGCGGCACGTGACCACCCGAGCCGCCCCGCGCACGCGCAGACGGCGCCGGGCGGGCGGAGCCATGGCGTCCGAGCGGCTCCCGGGCCGGCCCGCCTGTCTTCTGGTGGCCAGCGGCGCCGCCGAGGGTGAGGTCCGGGCTCCTGCGGGGGGACGCGGGCCCCGGGGGCTCCGTGCGCCTCCAGCCGCCCGGGGTTCCGAGGAGCCGGCGGGACCCGGGCCTTGGGGCAGGTGCGCCACGAGCCTGGCCCCCGTGCCCGCCTGTGCCGGCCGCGCGTACCCCGCAGGCGGAGGGGAGGGATGGGGGGAGGGAGAAGGAGGGGGCGGGGAGGGAGGGGGACGGGGGGCAGGGGTCGAGGAGGAGGGAGGGAAGGGGGCGGGGGGCAGGTGGGGGCAGGGCCGGGGGGCAGGGGGTCCCTGTGCCGAGCCCCGGGGCCCCAAGCGCTGTGTGCACCGGGGGCTGGGGGAGCCTGGGGGCCGCGGGGCACCCCGGGCGGAGGGGGCGAGGCCGTGAGCAAAGACCTGACCGCAGACCCACGCAGAGCCGGGGGTGACTCGGTGCCCTGGGAGTGATGCCCAAGAACAGGTGCGGGTGGGGTGAGCGGCAGGGCCCAGGGTGGGGGGATGCGGCTAGGAAGCCCCTGGGCCTGAAGTGAGCGGAAGATGGCTGCGAGCCGCCCTGGGGTGCGGGCAGGGCCCGGAGCCCGTGAGCAGAGGCCAGGTGTCCGTGGGGGTCGGGATGCGCCCGAGCCGACCGCGCCGCACAGCCCCACCTGGGGCCGGTCCCTGGCTGAATGCTGGGGGCGGACCTTGCACTTGGTTTGGCCTGGGGGGCCGGGGGAGTGTTGGAGGCCGGGCTGGGGAGAGAGCCCCCCTGGGCTGGGGCGCGGGGGCGAGGTCGGGCCCCAGGACACGCAGGGTGTCAGGGCAGGCTGGCGGCTGCCGCGGGGCCTGCTGTGCCCTCCTGCCCCTCCTGCCGCAGGCCCAGTGGCCCCAGCTGTGTTCGCCTCACAGGTGTGTCCGCCCCGTCCTTTCTGCACTGCTTCACGCTGGCCAGCGCCGCTTTCAACCTGCAGGTGGCCACCCCTGGGGTGAGTCCGGTTGACCGAGGAGTCCCTGCTTTTTGGGGGCGAGGCTGGGAAGACGGCTGTCACTCCCCGGGAGGTGTCAGGGCTGAGGGTTAGGACCCCGGTGGCACCATGAGGCTGCACACACGAGCGAGGGTGGCACGGACCTTCCCCAGGGGACTCTCACCTGTTCTCTGGCGTGGGACTTGGGGGTCGTAGCAGCATGCTTGTCACTTTGCATGCTTCCCTTGTCATCCCCAGTGAGACACCTGCTGTCCCTTGGAGGTGGGAGACTGGGGGGGCAGCAGGGGCAGCAGAGCGGGGTGAGGGGGCTGGGCGGCTGGCTGCCTTCGTCCACGAGCTCTGGTCAGCATTTCGGGGCCCCGTCAGCACGGCAGTGGGGTGCCCACCACCAACCCGCGGCCTCTGGGTGCTCCTGCAGGGGAAGACCATGGACTTCGTGGACGTGAACGAGAGTAATGCCCGCTGGGTGCAGGACTTCCGCCTCAAGGCATATGCCAGCCCTGCCAAGCTGGAGTCCATTGATGGTGAGGGCCCCAGGATGTGGAGGCCTTGGGCTCTGGGGTGTGGCCCCCGAGTGCTCCCTCTGCTCCTGATGCACTCAGGGCTTGCCTGGAAGTGCCGGGCCTGTCCAGGCCCACGTACAGCCCCGAATCCAGGACCCACAGTTCTCCAGGAGAGCAGCTGCTGGCCCGGGGAGACACCCAAGAGTCCAGGACGGCTTGTGGGTCCCCGGCCTTAGCCCATGTGAGAAGTGATAGATGGTGGCATCGGGCTGGTCCCAGCCAGCGACCTCGCTCCCTGTCCTCTCCCCGCAGGTGCCCGGTACCATGCCCTCCTGATTCCCAGCTGCCCTGGGGCCCTGGCCGACCTGGCCAGCAGCGGGTCCCTGGCCCGCATCCTCCAGCACTTCCGCTCAGAGAGCAGTACGTGACCTGTGGGATGGGGCTGCGGGGCGGGCCTTGCAGGATCCTGAGAACTGGGGCTCCGCAGGGCACACACCGGTGCCTGTGTGCGCAGTGCCACCCCGTGTGCCCTCGCCTGGCCTCCAGGGGGCTGGGGGGGGGGCGTGCTGGCCTCACTCCTTGTGGGGTTCAAGGTTGACGCCTGCAGGGCCTGGGAGAAAGGCTGCCCTGTGAGGATGTGGCAGGCTGCCCAGGCCTGGTGTTGGGACGGGGACAGGATGCTTGCTAGGGACAGCGGGCCGTGACCGGGAGCTCCACACAGCGTCCTTTGTCAGGGCAGCAGGGTCCCCCGTTTCCAGCACGGCCTGGACAGAGAGGGATTGTTCACCCGCGCCCCCTCCCCGAGGGCAGTGGGCCGGGAGCCAGCGGGTGGGAGCAGAAGCGGACTGGGGAGGACTGGGGAGGAGCCGAGCCTCACCCCGCCCTTGCTCTCAGAGCCCATCTGCGCTGTGGGCCACGGCGTCGCCGCCCTCTGCTGCGCCACCAACGAGGACCGATCCTGGGTCTTCCAGGGCTACAGCGTCACTGGGGTGAGTGTGACCTGCCCATGTGCCCTCGGGAGGGGGTGAGGTCACTTGCCCAACCCCCCCCCCCCGCTGCCCCCCAGGGCGGGCCGGCTCTGGATGTGGGAGGGAAGCACAGGGAGGGGCGGGGGCAACCTTGGTGTGTGGCTGGCCTCAGGTCGAGACACGGCTCTTCCAGGTCGAGGAAGCGGTGCTGCCCTCTGGGTGCGGGGCCCCGGGCGTAGGGAGGGTTGTAGGACAGCGACCCCGTGGGGCTGGTGGGGCAGCCTGGTGGGGGGGCGCCGGAGGGGCCGGGACGGCGGGGAGCGGGGGCTCAGCCTGAGACCACCTGTCCAGCTTGTTCACGGGCCCCGGGCCCTGGCACGGGTCACCTCGGCGCCCCCACCCCCTGGGGAGGCCGCGAGCCCTGACCTGGGGCGGGACCCCTCGCCCCGCAGCCCTCCGTGTACGAGCTCGTCAGGGCGCCCGGCTTCGCCCGCCTGTCCCTGGTCGTGGAGGACTTCGTGAAGGACGCAGGTGCCTGCTTCAGTGGTAAGCTGGGCAGCCTGGAGCTGGGGGGTCGTCAGGGTGTGCCCGGCCGCGGCCCCGCCTGAGGCCTGTGCCCCGTCACCTCCTGCAGCCAGTGAGCCTGACGCCGTGCACGTGGTGCTGGACCGCCACCTGGTCACCGGCCAGAACGCCAGCTCCACCGTCCCCGCCGTGCAGAACCTGCTCTTCCTCTGCGGCAGCCGGTGAGGGCAGGATGGGGACCCTGGGGGAGCTTGGGGGCCCTGGGCCGGCTTCTGCTTCCTGACTGGCCCTTCACCGGAACCCGGCCGTCCTGCAGGAAGTGACATGGCTTCCCGCTGAGCCGGCCGCCTGCTAGTGACGCCGCTGCCGCCCCCAGATGCCCAGATGCCCGCCAGCCTCTGCATTCCGCAGCCTCCCTGATGACCCTCAGGGCCCCCGGCCTGCCCCGTGGGACTGTTGGAGGCCCCCACGTGTCCGCCCTGAAGGCTGTCGACGCTGGGGGACGGGTCGGCCTCCCAGCCCCGGGACACATCCTTTCCTCGGCGAGGGGCCGTCAGGGGGTCTTGAGAGTCCAGGTGAGCTTAGCACGGGGAGCAAGTCCCAGTGAGCCGGCCATGGGGGTCGTGTTGTGGGGTCGTGGCCCCCTGGTCTTCCTGCACGCTGGGGGGTGGGTCCCTCACCCACACCTGCCCCATCAGCCAGACTGAGCGGCCCCAGGACCCTGTCTGGTACGGTGAGGACAGTGCCCCCTGCTGCCCCCATTCCTGTGGGTGCTGGGGGGCAGCGCTGCCCCAGGCTGGCGCTGGTGCTGGCACAGCGCTCATTGCTTGCCCAAGACCAGGGGGCGTTCTGTGGACTCAGTTCAGGCTCCAGCCCAGCCTGCTGCCCCCTGAAGGAGCTGCCCTGGTTGTCATCCTTGCTGGGCGTGTTGTGGGCGTGTCGTTTCAAAGTGTGACAGTGACACGTGGGGCCAGCGTGGACTGGATGTCGAGGGACGTGTTTGACAGGATCCACCCTGCTAAAGCTGGCTGGCCCGTGAAGCCAGACCTCTGTCCACCCACAATATCCAGGAAATCCAGAGTGGATGTCATGGGAGGGGGACAGGACGCCTCCTCTTGGTGACGGGAACCTGTTAAAGCTGGGCATCAGGGTGCCCGTGCAGCTCCACATTGGGGTGGTGGGTTTGTGTCCCACATGGGGTGTTGAGTTTACTTTAGAAAATAAAACTTTTTAAAGATTTTGAGAGAACGTGAGCAGGGGGTGAGGAAGAGGGAGAAGCAAGCTCCCCCCGAGCAGGGAGCCCGATGTGGGGCTCGATCCCAGGACTCTGGGGGGTCATGACCTGAGCCGAAGGCAGATGCTTAGGCAGCCCTGCCAAATAAACTCAATTTGGGTGTCTGCGGGGTCCATTTAAGTCACCACCTTGTACGTGTGGGTGGGACGGACCTCCAGGTCCTAGGGTGCAGCCTGCTGACCAGCTGGCCCCCCACCTGCCTGTGAGCTGCGGGCCGGGAACAGCCAGGGCACAAAGCCCTACCCGGTTCTCCTGGATGCCCGGCCGCCCCCTGCACACCCTGGGGTGGTGCTCAGCACAGGCTGGGCCTGCTGGGGGGCCGACTGCACCCACAGTGGGTCCTCTCCCCGGAGTCCGCCCCGGTACTGGGATACTCCTGCCCTCGGCGAGATGGTGCTCTGACCCCAGAGCCAATCCCAGCCCAGGCTGGGGGCCCTGGCTGCCCTGCAGTGGGACCCAGGGAGGCCTGCCTGGCATCCTCCACACCTGGAGGCCGACAGACGGTCCCCAGCACCGGTCTGCTCTGTTCCAGAACAGGCTGGCCCTGGGTAGCCTGGGGGCGGGGGTGGGTGCTAGAGGCAGACCACCATCACGGCCCCCAAGCCTTCCCAGCACAGCCAGGGCGCCCCAGGCCGTCCCCACATGGGGGCTGAGGGCTGGAGCCACTGGGCAGGCACCTGCGACGTCCAGGCCGCTGCCCAGCAGAGGCTGATGGCCCAGGGGAGGCGCGGTCACGGCCTGGGTCACCCTAGCCAGAGCCAGACGGGAACGTAGCACAAGAAAAGTGACTGCTTTAATCAGTTAGCAAAATTTCACATAGAATCTGATCCATCCCTGCCCCGATTGGTAGAAAATGCAGAATTCTCACAAGGCGCGTGCGCGCAGCCCCAATTCCACACAGGTCCGCAGTCCCGCTCGGCCACGGCGCTATTTTCCGTTCTCTGCACTGAACATGCGGTCCTAGAACACAAAGGTGACAGATGCGGGAACCGCGCACCAGCCCCTACCGGGGCCACAGCAGGCGGGGGACAGCAGCCCCGCCACGCGCCCAGGGGCGACCCCCAGAACCCTCGGGCCCTGCAGCCTGGGCGCTCACCATCAGCATGCGCTCGAGCTTCACGGCGTCGGCCGCAAACTTGCGGATGCCATCCGACAGTTTCTCCACGGCCATCTGGTCCTCGTTGTGCAGCCAGCGGAAGGCCTTTTCATCCAGGTGAATCTTCTCCAGGGCGCTGGCCTGGGCTGGGGGACCGGGCGCCTGAGCCTCCCTCGCCCCCGCACCCACCCCACGGGGCGCCCTGGGAGATGGGGGGGAGGCGGCCACCCCCGGGAGCTGAGGGCTTACCCGCCTTGGCCGACAGCACGGGGGTCAGCTGGCTGTGGTCCTTGAGCAGCTCCCCCAGCAGCTTGGGCGAGATGGTGAGAAAGTCGCAGCCTGCCAGCGCTTTGATCTCGCCCGTGTTGCGGAAGGAGGCGCCCATGACGATGGTCTTGTAGTCAAACTTCTTGTAGTAGTTGTAGATCTTGGTGACGCTTTTCACTCCTGGGGCGACACACGGTGTTCGGGGTTCCTGCCCGGCTTCTGGGTCGGCAGCCACGGGGTTGCCCTCGGGGCTGCCGTCCCCCTGCTGTGCCGGGGTACTCACCGGGGTCCTCCAGGGGCTCGTAGGACTTCTTGTCCGTGTTGGCCACGTGCCAGTCGAGGATGCGACCCACGAAGGGGGAGATGAGTGTGACTCCCGCCTCGGCGCAGGCCACGGCCTGGGCGAAGGAGAAGAGCAGCGTCATGTTGCAGTGGATGCCGTGTCGCTCCTCCAGCTCCCTGAGGACACAGCGCAGGTGTGAGCGAGGCTGCGGGCTACACGGCGTTCCAAGAGCGTGGACGGGCCCTGGTCGGTCCGGGCCCGCTGGCCGTGCAGCCAGAACCGAGCTGTCCCCCGCAGCACAGGTGCTACGCTCGGCCCGGCGACAGTGACCACAGACCGCGGAGTCCCCTCTGACCACCCCGCTACCCCCAGGCAGGTTCACGGGGGCTTGCAGCCATGGCCACACTGTGCCGTTCCAGAAGCCCTGCTGCGGGGAATGGGGACCGGGGGGCACCCTGCCGGTGCCAGCCCTCCCAGGGCCCGTGTACCCGGGCCCCGGCAGCTGCACAGGGCTGACTGGACGGGAAGCAGCTGGGGCAACGCTCCGGGAGGGGCTTCCTCGCGAGTGGGAGGCGGAACATGGACGTGGGCCAGCAGCCCGGGAGTCCCCCAGGCTGAGACGGGGATGCCGCCCCACAAAGCCGCAGAAGCCACAGGACAGGTTAGCAGCAATACGGGCAACGCGGCTGTCCACGCAGAGCTCTGGTCTCTGGGCAGCCGCGAGCTCCGTGACCACCAGGCCGCTCGGCGCCACCACCAGGCAAGGACGTGTCCCCAGCCATCCTTCCTGCCCTGCACCACCTGGCAGCCAACGTGGGACGCTTCCTTAGCAAAGCTGCGCACCTGCTGACCCTGCTGCCGAGCGCTTGCAGCCTCACAAGCCGGTGACCGCGGCCCAGGAGCAGCTCGGACAGGTCCACCCCGCGCTGAACTGGCCTCAGCCTGAGGGACTGCTGGCAGCAGTGCCCGCAACCCTGGCATTCACCGCCCTCTGCAAGTTTCCATGGCGGGGCAGTGTCTTTTCAGCGGGCCTTTGCTACCCTGATTTCTCCACTTGGGGACTGAGGACACCGTGCCGGAGTGACGAGCGGCCGCAGGGCTCCAGGGAAGGGCGCCGGCCAGCCCGACGCGCTATCTCGGTGTCAGTAACAAGGTCTACGAGTCTCAAAAAGTTTTCCCCATCGCTGCTAACAAAAATAAGAACTACCCAAGTATTGGGAAGAGTGCGTACGGCTGCAGATGGCACGGCCGGGGACCCGGGAGCAGCTCCTCGGGCGGCCGAGCAGGAGGGACGGGCACAGCAGCCCCGCTCCCACAGATGCGCCCACGTGCCTGATGTTCACTGCAGCGCTCTCTGGGCCGACCCGGGGACGGGAACAGACACGTGTCCACTGAAATGTGAGTGGACACACAAAACAGGGTGCGGATGCAGCAGCACGTCAGCGTCAACAGGGACGCCACCTGGACACACAGCAGCACGTGTGCAAACCTCCTCACTGTGCCGAGGGAGGGGGCCCGAGCCAGGGCGAGGGTGAGGTGGGCCGAGTGGACGCACGGTGGGGGCGGAGAGGCTCGCTGACAGCCTTCAGGTGGCCGGGCCGGCCAAGAACACGGACGACCGCCTGTCCCTGCGCTCCCCACGGTGGGCCAATGACAGCTGGCTCTGCGCTCCCCACGGTGGTGAGCCAGCCCGACGCGGGCCTCTGCGCCGAGGGGGGAATGTGCCGCAGCCGCGCAGCCCTAGCCCCGGGACGGGAACCCCGACGGGCGGTCCCCACAGGGGTACTTACTTCCCAGCCTGAATGCCCTCCCAGGTGGACGAGAGCTTTATGAGGATGCGGTCCTTGCTGATCCCAGCTTCCTTGTAGAGCTCGATGAGCCGCCGCGCTCGGGCCACCATGGCGTCCTTGTCGAACGACAGCCTGTGCGAACAAGGGGCCGCGCCCGGCACGAACCCACCTCACACTCACACTCCTCCCCGGGTTCACGTGCAAACAGCAGCACCGGCCCGTTTCTCAGGGAGGAGACCGGCGCTCCACCTGCTGCTTCCGCCCCCACGTGCTTACCTGGCGTCCACTTCTGTGGACACACGCCCTGGAATCTTCTTTAATATTTCTGCTCCAAACAACACAAAAAGTTTATCGATAGCATTTTTAATCTGTTCCTCTTGCGACCTGAAATTCAAGGGAAAAAAACTAGGTCAAAAGCTTTTTGGTTTAAGCGCACAGGATTCCGCGGAACAAATTCATTCCTTAGCGGCAAATTCCTTTCCCTTCATCTTTTGTCCACACGGTAGAACACACAGAGCCTAAAATTCAGCATCTTAACCGCGCCCAGGAGTGCAGCTCAGGGCATTCAGGGACGCTGACAGTGTGCAGCCGTCCCACCATCCGTCTCCGGAACCTTTCATCATTCCAAACTGAATCCCTCCATGAGTGGCACTCGACAAACGTCATCCTTTCAATCCCTTGAAGCTGCCTGGGCCCTGGGCAGGTGGGTGAAGCGCCCCGAGGTATTCCACAATGGTCCCCCATCCGGGGCCCTCGCTAGCCTGGCACACAGGGGCGGGCTCCAGCCTGCGCGTCATGGGCAGGCGTCACTAAGGGCCACCACCCTGTCACCTGATGCCAAAAGCACCGAGGCCTTGCTGACGCCATGGGGCGCAAGATCAAGGGTCTGGAAGAGGTAAAGGGAACCGGCCGCTTGGGCTGTGTGCAGCGCGGGGCAGGTCCCGGCAGGCACACAGCCCCGTGGAGACCTAAAGTCATCAGGAAAAGGCACAGAGGGCGGGGAGGGCCGGTCTGTGGCTGTCTGGGGCAGGAGCAGGGCCGGACTGTGAATGGCCAGGAACATTCTAGACTCGATTGTGGTCGTGGCTGCACTGCTGAAAAAATTTACCAGAACAAACTGAACAGCACACTTGGCGAATCTCACTGCAGCAAAGCTGTTAGGAGATAATGAGATGACCACGAGCAGGTCGCTGGTTGCTGGCTCCTGGGCGATATCTTAGCTGGGGGGCGCTTACAGGGGTACATGCGCCTGCAAACCACATTCACTGAACTGGACACTTGCGAGGGCGCAGGTTGACTACATGCAAATAACACTTGGATAAAACTCGGGCAGTCCGGGTGGCTCAGCGGTTTAGCGCTGCCTCAGCCCAGGGCATGATCCTGGAGACCCGGGATCGAATCCCACGTCGGGCTCCCGGTGCATGGAGCCTGCTTCTCCCTCTGCCTGTGTCTCTGCTTCTGTCTCTGTCTGTCTCTCGATTAAATAAATAAAACCTTTAAAAAAAAAAAACTCAACAGGACGCCCCCAGCTCCCCTTCCTCGAGAACTGATGCGCGGCGAGGGAGATAACGCCCAGGGGCCAGGCTGGACCACCGGCCCGCCCCAGCTCACCCGCCCAGCCTCCTGCCGTAGGCGATGGCCTCCTCCACCAGCTCCTGGTAGGCAGGCATCTGCGCTGCAGCCAGGATCAGGGACGGGTTGGTGGTGGCATCCTGTGGCTTGTACTCGTCAATGGCTGGGGAAACAATTTTGGAAAGCAGGAGTAAGTGGAACGCTGCTTCTGCCCAGAAATCCTTGGAGAGTCCCCTGTGGGCCCTACACGCACGACAGAGCCAAGTACGCTTTCCAGCCAGCAGCAGCCACACTTCACACATATCTCCCCGTCCCAGAGGCTGTTTGCACAACACAACCGCCACCCAGATGCCGGCCAGAGGTCAGACACGCCCCGTGGGAGCAGACGTTCCCACCGTGGGGTGAGGCGGGCACACGGCCTCCTCCCATCTCAGCAACTCTCTCCTAGTGACCAGGCCGGCGAGGACAGGAAACCAGGGGAGCTCCACTCGCAGGCTTGCCGACCAGAGGCCGTCACAGCAGAGCCTGCCCATGGCCACTCACCCTCACCACTTCTCCAGACCAGGAGCTGGCTCAGTAAATCCATTTGGCAAATTCATATTTGCAAAGTATCTTTTGATAACAAAACTACAGTGACGGAGAACAGACAGGCGGCCGCCAAGAACAGGGAAGGGGGGTAGCTCTCGGGAGCACGAGGGACACCTCTGTCCTCGCTGTCCTGGTGGCTCCAAGAGTCTATACGAGTTGTAACACCACTGCAGGAAGTGCCACGCCCCACCCCCACTCAGGTTTCAAAATGGAGAATGGAGCCATGCCCGCAGCCCGTGAACACCCACTCAGGTTTTAAAATGGAGAACGGAGCCATGCCTGCAGCCCGTAAACAGTGTCCTGCTACGGCCACGTTCCCGGTTCCAACATCACACGGTCACGTACAACGTCACCATTGGGGGACAGCAGGAGAAGAGTCTGAAGTTTCCCTGCACCCCTCCCCATTCCTCATTCTCTCTTTTAAGTCCTTTCTATTAAAAAGGATTTATTTATTTGTTTGTTTATTTTAGATGGGGGAAGAGCAGAGGGAGAGAGAATCTCAAGCCGACTCCCTGCTGAGCGAGTTGCCTGATGTGAGGTTCATCCCAGGGCTCTGAGATCATGACCTGAGCCGAAATCAAAACTCCACCACTTAACCCACTGAGTCACCTAGGCGCCCTTTAGCTCAGTTCTTGATCTCAGGGTCAGGAGTTCAGGCCTCACACTGGGCGTGGAGCCTACAAGAAAAACAGCAAGCAAGCAAAGAAAGGAAGGAAAGAAAAAGAAAATGCTCTGGAGCAGTGTTTATGCAGGCACGTCAAAACTCATGGAGGAAGGCTCTGAATGGTGCCTTTTGTTACATAAAAATCAAACCTTGGGGGGGATCCCTGGATGGCTCAGTGGTTTAGCACCACCTTCGGACCCGGGGCGTGATCCTGGAGACCCCGATCGAGTCCCACGTCAGGCTTCCTGCATGGAGCCTGCTTCTCTGCCTGTGTCTCTGCTGTGTGCGCGCGCTCTCTCTCTCATGAATAAATAAATAAAATCTTTAAAAAAATAAAAGTAAATAAAAATCAGGCCTTGATAAGGTTGACTTTTGATAAACTTAACAAAACTAATACTCAACTGGTATCAACAGATGGGCTTCAGGATCCAGGAACCTTTAAATTTAATGTGAAGTGGGGGGTGGCATTGCTCTGGGGAGACTGTCCATGGCTTTGCTGATACTGTCCAAGTGACCTATGACTGACTTGCCAAAGGTAAGAGCCTTCAGTTCATAAAATGACCACAAAACCAAACGCTCAAGTTAACAACTATGCAATGTTTATGGGTGTATGCTAATTTTTTTTACAAAGTGCTAATATTCATTAAAAAATAAAAAACGGGGATCCCTGGGTGGCACAGCGGTTTGGCGCCTGCCTTTGGCCCAGGGCGCGATCCTGGAGACCCGGGATCGAATCCCATGTCAGGCTCCCGGTGCATGGAGCCTGCTTCTCCCTCTGCCTGTGTCTCTGCCTCTCTCTCTCTGTGACTATCATAAATAAAAATAAGTAAATAAAAAACGTGGGGGATCCCTGGGGGGCTCAGCGGTGGAGCATCTGCCTTTGGCCCAGGGATCGAGTCCCACGTCGGGCCACCTGCAGGGAGCCTGCTTCTCCCTCTGCCTGCGTCTCTGCCTCTCTCTGAGTCTTGGGGAAAAAAAATCTATCACTTACTAGTCTGCAAGAAACCTGTAATACTCCGTCACCTATATGGATACTGAGAAATAGGCTGAGACTCCTTTTCCAAGGGCATTTCCATATTCCATTATAACTGGGGCACATGAAACTTCCCCGGAAGCTCGTTAATGCTTGTTAATGGCCTTGTCTCGGAAGATCTGACCCTGGACAGATACAAGTGTCGGTCTTTGCGACAAGCACTACAGATGCCGTTAGTGCGCCTGTACGAGGACCACCGGGTTGATGGAAATCAACTCAGGAAGTCAACAGGAGGCAAATTAACATTCAAACTTCATTAACCGGGCAGCCCCGGTGGCGCAGCGGTTTGGCACCGCCTGCAGCCTGGGGCCTGATCCTGGAGAGTTGGGTTCGAGTCCCATGTCGGGCTCCCTGCATGGAGCCTGCTCTCCCTCTGCCTGTGTCTCTGCCTCTCTCTCTCTCTCTGTCTCTTATGAATAAATAAAATCTCAAAAAAAATAATAATAAAAATAAAAAACACCAGCACATAGGCTTAGAGATTTCTAAAAACGGGCGGGGGGGGGGGCGGGGGGGAGCAAGCCGGCCTCCAAGTCCCCTTCCTGGGGAGAAACCACAGGAAAGCATCCAGACCAAGGCTCCGTCAACCAAGCAAAGATGTTAAATGATTCTAAGCGTCAGGAAGAGGGAAAGGCGCGGAGGCGGGCGCTGCCCACTCGGCGGCCCGGGTCTGCAGGGCGCAGGGCGGGGCGGCGGGGCCGGGCTCCGTGGGTTCCGTGGGCTCCGTGGGTCCGGCCGAGCCAGGCCCCTCCGCGCCGGCCCCGCCCTCCGCGGGCTGGACGCTCCGCCGTCCTGCGGGCGCCGCCAAGGAGGAACTCGCCTGTTTCCCAAGCTGCCGTGAGCGGGCAGAAAAGGGAGGAAGTGGGCCCCGCGGCTCGCCCCGCCGCCGCCTCACTCTCACGCCGGCCCTGAAAATCCGGTTTGTTCAGCGCGGGGCCGACCGGGGCGGGCGGCGGCCGCAGCCACTCCGCTTCCCGCCGCGCCCCCCGGCACCCGAGGCGCGCGCAGCCCCTGCCTCCGGCCGCCCCCCGCGGACCTGCACCGGCCCCACTCCGCCGGGCGGGGCGGGCGCGCGGCCTGAGGCCCCTGAGGCCCCTGCAGCCCCCGCGCCCCCGCGCCCCCGCCGCGACCCCGGGAGCCCCCGCCCTCCCCGCGCCCCGGCCCCGCCCCCACCGGGCCCGCCCGCAGCCCGGACTGCCGCCGCGCGCCTCACCGTGGAAGTCGCCCGTGTCGGCCACCACGGTGGTGACCTGCTTGAGCTGGTCCAGCGCGCTCTCCATCCTCTGCCGCTTCACCGGCGACCCCGACATGGCGAAGCGGAGGCCGAACGCCGCGGCCCACAATGCCCCGCGCCGCCGCCGCGCCAGCCAATCCGGAAGCGGCGCGGGAAGGCGGGGCCACGGCACTTCCGCCCCGGGCCACGCCCCCGCCCCAGGCCACGCCCCCCGCCGCGACCGGGCCAATCAGAGGACGGCTGCCCTGGAGCCGCGCTCGCCCGGGAGCCCAGGGTCCTCAGACCGCGGCCGCTTCTCGGCACCGGCCGTGCGGCCCCCGGGGCGATGCGCCCCCGCCCCGAGCTGCGCGGCCCGCAGGGCGCTGTACCCCCCCAGGGCGGTGTACCCCCCGAGCAGTGCGGACCTCCCCAGGGTGCTGTATCCCCGGGGCGCTGTACCCCCTGAGCAGTGCGGACCTCCCCAGGGTGCTGTACCCCCGGGGCGCTGTACCCCCCCCAGCAGTGCGGGCCCCCCCCAGGGTGCTGTACCCCCCGAGCCGTGCGGCCCCCAGAGCAGTGCAACCCCCAGGGCGCTGTACCCCCCAGAATGCTGTACCCCTCAGAGCAGTGTGGGCCCCAGGGCAGTGTATCCCCCAGAGCTGTGTACCCCCCCAGCAGTGTGGCCGCTCCAAGCCGCGCACCCCCCTGCCAGAGTGATGGGACCCTGCAGTGATGCTCCCCAGCCACCTACCCCGACTTGGATCTCCGACGGGGCGCCCCATCACCTCCCGCTCCGGAAAAGGCAGAGGGGCCTGCAGGGAGGCCGGAGGCGGGCCCACCGAGGCCTTAAGGCAGATCCTGGGCAAGCAGATCCTCAGGCCGAACCTGGGCCATGACCCACTGTGTCCCACAGGAGCTGCCGGCGCGCCGCCCGCAGAACATGAGTCTGGGGGATGCAGGCTGCCCGCAGGGCATGTGCGCCACTGCAGGTGAGGTGGGCCTGAGTCCCTGCACCCAGGTCCTCATGGGGCTGCCGGCCCGGGACACACCCCTGCCCTCACCCCTGGCCTTGCCCTGGCCTCGGCCTCCATCCTACACTGGAACAAACACGCCCATCGCCTCGGAAGGAGCCGTCTGGAGATGGGCGCCCTGTGGTCTCATCTTCTGAACTGATCCAGGGCCACAGGATGGATCCCTTCCTTGCCGTCGACTCCAGGAATCTGTCCCAAATAAGGAACACTGAGTTCAGCAGTTGTCCCAAAAGCACTGCGTGCAAAATCCGCCCCAGGAAGCCGAACTGCTGGGTTTTACAGGCAATGTCCTGTTTAACTGGTGTCTAGTTCTTTATATGTTCTGGACCATGTTTTTTTGTCCAACGTGTATGTATTGTGGGTATTTTCTCTATGTCTGTGGCTTACCTTTGCATTTTCTTTTCTTTCTTTTTTTAAGATTTTATTTATTCATGAGAGACGTGGAGAGACAGAGGCAGAGACACAAGCAGAGGGAGAAGCAGGCTCCTCACAGGCAGCCCGACACAGGACTCGATCCCAGAACCCCAGGGTCACACCCTGAGCCCAAGGCAGACGTTCAACCGCTGAGCCACCCAGGGGCCCCGCCTTTTCATTTTCTTAACAGCAGGGCCAGACCCAGGAGATGGGAGTGCATGGGCTGCCCAGGCACCCACAGAGCGGTCGCTGCTCACTCCCTCTCTGCTTTTCCCCCCACGTGTGCCCCACGTGTGGCCAGGCAGGGGCAGGGAATGGGAGGCTCCCGGGAAGGACTGGCTTGTTTGCCTGCAGAGACCCTGACCTGCTGACCTTGTGCTGACACTCGCCCTCCCTTGACCAAGGCCAGCAAGGGCTCGGCATGTTTTCAATTCTACGGGGTGAGGACAGAGGATGCGTGTGCGCATCCACACACAGCAGGCAGTTCTCTGGAGGCAGGAACTTCATGGACCCTTTTTTGCAGATGCAGAGACAGTGGCACTGAGTCAGCAAGAGGGGAGCCCAGAAGGACCCGTAGGTCGCTGTGTTGCCACACGGATGCTCCAACACAAGCCCGGACAGTAGCTCTGAAGGGCCAGGGTTCGCAATGTAAGTTCAAGGGGAGGAGGTGAAGGGTTGAACCAAAGCCTCAGGGTTACAGGAGAGGATGAGCAGAGGAGCTTTGGGGTCTGGGGACAGGATCTGGAGGCCTGCTGGCAGCTCTGACCCCATCCAGGTGGGCTGGGGTGGGGGCCGGGGGCCAGCACCTGTGCCTCAGCCTGTCCCCGCTCAGCTCCTTCCCAGGACACTCCCGAGAGCTGACCCAGGAGGCCCAGGCAGTAGAAGGCAAGAACCGCGCCCCCCCCCCAGGACCCCTTGCATGGGCTGCAGGAACCTGGTGGCACCTCCACCCGCGCGCCTGGGGCAGTGAGCCCTGGGGACAGGTCAGGCTGGGTCGTAAGCAAGCGGCTGCCCTAGGGAGCTCCAGCCGCCCCATAGGCCTTGGAGGCAGCGGAGGACAGGGTCCGTAGAACCTGGCATTCATAGGAGGGCTTCCGGGCCTGTTGCCTGCCAGACCACGACATCCCGTGGCCCGGCCGGGCCTGCAGTACCACCCGCGAGCCCCAGGCTGCACGTTTGAAGGCAGCGACACAGTGGCAGGAAACGAGATAAACGGCCAAATACCAGGAGCACTGGGCGGGCTGCCCACGCAGTTGCAGGACAGAGCTCTGTGCATGTCTGTGTCATGCACCTCCTGCAGAGCTTCCCCAAGGCCCTTCCTTCCCCAAGAGCCAAGCTCCTCCTGGTGCTGAGAAGGACAGGGCCGATCCTGCCCCGGGGTTGGGACACGCAAGCGTGTGGGACAGAGGTCTCGGCCTGTGCAGACTGGGGGCAGGCATCCCGGCGGCCTGGGGTCCGGAGAGGCCACGCAGGCCACTGCACACTGTGCAGCCCTCCACAGGGGCTCCACCCGAGCCGGCAGGGCTTGCAGCACGGGGACCGGGGGGCGAGAGAGCTTAGGTTTTAAAGGGTCTCTCTGGGCCTTGCGTGGTGTCACACTGAGGAGCACGGGTGGAAGCTGGAGGGGGTGCGGAGACCCCCTGGGAAGGGCAGGGACAGTGACCAGAGGGTGGCCGTGGGGTGTTGGTGGGTCTGCTGTGGGTGGGGAGCCCAGAGCTGAGCAGCAGGGGATCTAGAGGCCGGGGCGCAGGTGTGAGGTTGGCCTGGACAGGCACCGGGTGTGGGAGGATAGGATGTCGGGTCCGCTGGGTCGGCAGGGGAGGAGCTGCCTGGGGGAGGACAGCCAGACACCCCGGGGTGGGAGGAGGAAGCCCAGGGCCTTGGGTGTGGCCTCCTGTCGGGGCCTGGCTGCCGTGGAGGGTGAAGGGGGATGAGGAGGCGTCTGTGCACAGGCCCAGGGGCTGCAGTGAAGGGAGCCGGCAGGTGGGGCAGAGAGCAGGCAGCGCCTTTGTGGCTGGTGGCAGGACAGGAGGAGGGCCCGGCCAGCCTGGTCCTTGGGGGGACAAGGCCTGCAGGGGAGGCCTTGGCCACTAGGCAGGACCTCAAGGCTGCTGGGCAGCACACACAGGTGGGGCAGGCAGGCAGACCGCTGGCACACAGGGGGAGGCTCATGACCCCTTCACTTCTGCAGGGGCCAAGAGGCCGAGGGACCATGGGGAGGAGGCCGGGGGGACATGAGGCTCCCCGACCTCCAGCGCCCCCGGGCAGGTGTGGGAGCGGGGAGGGTGGGTTTAGCCAGGATCGGGTTAGGCCTGGGCGGTGTGACAGGCCAGCGAGGACACTGCGGTGGGGACAGGAGCTGAGCCGGGGGAGGAGGGGCTTGTGGAGTGAGCAGGTGAGGCTGGAGGCCTTGGGGTGGGGGTGACCTGCTGAGGCGGGTCACGTAGCCACCGTCCCCGGCCACCACGGGGAGAACGGAGGCAAAGGAAGTAGTGACAAGACACGTAAACTTGCTCATAGCTGACGGCCCGTTGACAGGTCCCTGCCACCTGCCTCCAGGGACTCAGCGGCGTCCCTGTGAATACTGGGCCAAGGACAAGGCAACCTCAGCTCACCTGAGCCTGAGCTCCGGGACCCTCTGACTCTGATCTCGACACGGGGCTTGAGCTCACGACCCTGAGATCATGACCTGAGCCAAAATCAGGGGTCAGATGCTCAACACATGGAGCCCCCCCATGCCCCAGGTCTTCCCTGACCTACGAAAATCCTTCATCTGTGCGACCCCCCAGCATACGCTGTCGGCCTGGAGCCTCCAGACACGGGGCACTGCTGTGCCTCTGAGGGGCCCGCGACTCTCAGGGTTTACTGGACGGTAAGTGACCCTTCAGGGTCCCGGGAAGCTCGCCTCCAAGTTCCCTAGAGACGAACACTGTCCCTGGCCCTCTCCCAACTCCCACGCGTCTAACCAGGCCCCCGGGCCCCAGGGCGGCTCCTCCTGCCCACGGGGCCTGTCTCCCGCCTTCAGTAAAACTGAAGACGTCTGAAGAACTCTTTCTTGGCCATCGGCCCCTGAACCCCAACACCTCACGTCAGCCGTAGCAACCGAGGAGACCCACCCTCAGGTCCCCCGTGGCTGCTCCAGAAACCCCCCTGGGCAGAGCGGCTTCAAGCAACAACATTGCTCCGTTCCTGTAGGTCAAGTTCCAATAAGAAGAAGCGAGTCCGGGGAATCACATCACAATTTAAAGCTCCGGGCAGGGCGGCCCCGCTGGGAGTTGGGGGGGCCCTGGGGTCCAAGGAAGGGAGCTGAGGGCCCATGGGACGGGTGTGCGGGGAGGTCCACGGGGCCTGCGTGCTGAGCCCTTTTCACAGCGGCGACCGCCCCGAGCGTGGCCCAGGCCCAGGGTAGGACATCACAGCCGAGCGGCCGTCCTGCGTGGAAGGGGAGTGAGCTCCCAGCCGCCACACTTGCTCTGGAGGGGGATCTGCGGGCAGAGGCAGGTCTTTATGCCCTGCGGGTGTGCCTGGGACTGTGGCTGTGACGGGGCCACAGGCGGAGGGAGCCACGGATGACGGTAACCGGCCCCGGAACCTGCGGCCCCTGGCAGGTACTGGGAAGGCGCCGCGGCACCGTCCCTCAGGGATTCTGGGTCTTCCTCACAAGTCAACGCCCTCGCGAGCAGCCCTCATCCCCACTGCCCCCACCCCGAGGTGTACAGTCCCTTGCCCCCACGACCCCAGGCCGGCAGGGAGCAGCTCCTCCTGCTTTAGTAAAACATCTGTGTTGCACCGCAGATGCCTCCAGGACTCCGGGCCGTGGACTCTGGACCCCACGAAGTTTACCAACATCCCCAAACTACATCAGCTGGCCGGGAAGTAATGCATGGTCGGGGGTTGGGGACCGTGCTCACGAAGGCCCTGAGTGGCCTTCAGGACGGGTCATTCCAGGTTGGCACCAGTCCGGTCTCGCAACGACGGCCAGTGACCACTTGGGATCACTCCCGGGGCCGTCAGGAGGCGCCGCCGCTACAGGGAGGGGGAGACCGGGGGCAGGCTGGGCTGGTTCCCAGGTCCTGGCGCCCCAGCCGCTGCGGGTGGCCGGCCATCTCCGACGCTTCCTGTCTGGCAGGTGACCCATCACACCGTGTCTGCCTCCACCTTCCCACGACACTGTCCCGCGTGTGTCCGGGGCCCCAACTACAAGGACACCAGTCATGTCGCATGGAGGCCCAGCCTCGTGACCCCATCTTGTATGGATCTGGGGGTGGGTGGACACCGTTCAACCTCCACCATGCTTGGGTCTCGTTAGGAAGCTCGCTGGAGCTCAGGGCCCCCAGAGGATCCTGGAGCGCCCACAGGACAGCGGCCCCCAGGCCTGCGGCCGGCTGCTGCCCATGCGTCGGGCTCCGGCTCCCCGGGCCGCTGGCCTGCTACATCCCTAACGTCGATAAGCCACACTCATCAGCTCATTTTGAAGTTTTGCACAGAAAATTTTTCTTCAACTTTATCACAAAGGTGCTCCCCACATTCTGTTCCAGAAACTTGCTCCTTCTCCCCTTGCGGGAACGGTCTCAGGCTCCCGGGATTCGGGCCCGTCCGCGGTGAGGTCGGAGGAGCCTCTCCCGACACGGAGCCTCTCTCTCAGTGCCGCCTGTCCCGTGAGCCCTGTCTGCACCGGGGTCACCCCCGCCAACCACCAATGGCTCCAGGTGACCCTCTGGTCTCTAGTCTGTTTCTGGCGGCTGGACACAGGTGTGAGGGACGCCTCCCCACGCGACTTCCTTGCCCTGACCTCGAGGCAAATCAAGCATTTCGCAAAAGCTCAACAGAAAGGACAAAGAAAAGCCTCTTCATAGAGCAACCCCTCTGCGGCCTGGCCGCCCAAGTGGGAGAGGGCGGAGGGACCCCACGGGCCAGGACAGGGCCACAAAGACGGGCCTGTCCCCAGGACAGTCGGGCCCTGTTTGTGGGGATGTTTGCTGGCAGCACAGCTGGGCTCGGACGCTGGGTGGGCGGCTCAGCACCCCCAGGCTCCCGGCTCCCCGCAACCTGAGACCCTCTGCGTCCCCACTGCCCCTGGGCTGGCCGCACGGAGCCGTGCATGCAGGTGACTGGTTAGGGACACAAATCAAGCCAAACTACACTCGAGGCCAGGTCCTCCCCTGCTCCGGGCAGGTGGCCCGGCCCCTCTGTGCCTTGTTCTTCACGCAAGCCCGCTTTCTGGGCACCGGGCCCCCGGGGATGCCCAGGAGGGTGGGGCTCAGTCATCCCCCACTCTGGCGGCCTTGGACCGCGATGCCCTGAGGACAGAGAGCAAGGTGACTCCTCACACCTACCCTGTGGCTGTGTGACTCACTTGCATCCCAGAAGTGGTGGGGAAGCCCTCCCAGGAGCCCAGAGGCCCCGCAGGCTGGTGGGCCTGGAGCCTCTCGGGCGCAGGGCTGCAGGGGGCTAGGGAGCCGGGGCCTGGGGTCGTGGAGATGAGGCCCCCCACAAGCTGTCCAGGAAGCAGAGGGGACAGAGAGCGATGGGGCAGGCGGTGGTCTGTGGACAGTGGGCAGAGGGAGTGAGAGGCGTGCAAGGAAACAGGTGTAGGTCCTGGGGCTCCCGAGAGGTAAGCGACTCAGCCAGAAGCTAGTGACCCCAAAGCCCAGGCCATCCTGGCGAAGGCAGGGCCAACCTTGGTCTCCCAGCCTGGGGCTTGGGGAGGACCTTCCTCTCCTGGGGAGAGGAGGCCATGGTGGTCAAGGCTGGGAGGTGGCCAGAGGGCACGACACACCCAGCTCCCCCTGACCGAGCCCTGCTGGATGGACTGCCCCCACGTGGTCGGGGCTCTGAGGCCTGGGGCTGGGCCAGGCTCAGGGGCCACCAGCTGACAGACGGCCCTGTCCACCCCCAACCCCCAAGGCACAGCCTTGCACTGAGTGCCCCGTGGTTGCCCCTGCCGGTCACACGGAGACCCCAGGAATGAGCCCCCCACAGAGCCTCAGCCAGGGTTGGTCCACGGGCTGCTGGGGGGCGGTGGGGGACACAGATCAACAGGCCCGGTCTGGCCCAGGGCCTCCGGGCACCACAGCGCAGAGCCGCCAGCAGAGGGTGCCAGAGGCCTCCACCAAGGGTGGAGGGGGCAGGGCGGGCACTGGTGGTTCGGGGACCTGGGGGTGCAAGTGCAGCCCACCGTGCTGGGAGACCCCTCCACTCCCGCCCCATAGCTGACCACCCACCCCGTCCCAAGTTGGTTAACACCCTTCTCCCGGGCACCTCCCTCAGCGTGGGGCTAGGCCTCAGCTTGGCCTCTCAGACTCAAGGCCTCCACCCCTCCGGGGGCGCCCTGAGGTCCCCCTCCCATCTGGAGTTACAGGCCTTGGGCCTTCTGGACATCTGACCTGGGAGAACCACAGCACGCAGAGTGCGCAGGGCGCCCCGGCCCCTCACCCCCTGGGAATATCCACTGGGGTACACATGGGCACCCCCACTGGAGTCGGGGGTACGTGGCCTCACTTGGAATGTCCACAGCCAGCCCATCCCCAGCTCCAGGAGACAGACGCGTGGCTGCTAGGATACTTAATTGGTTTAATGACACGGCCTTTGAACCTTGGTCAGCTGTCATCTCGGTGTCACCTGCAGAGGCCGGGGCTCCAACACTCACCCACCACCCACACAGTACATAGGGCCAGCCGGGCCTTAGACCTGTTGGGGGAATGCCTCCCTCGGGCTCTGCCTTGGGGGTGGGGTGGGGGCTAAGGCCATACTTGAGTGAGGGTATGTCCAGTCCATCCTGGCTCCTTGCGAGGGCGGTGGGAGTAGAGCATGCACCCCACCCGGTGGAGCCTGGAGCCCCCACAGGACACCCTTGAGGAGTAGTGCGCTGGGGGGTGCTATGGGCAGTATCGGGGACAAGGCCCAGCTCAGAGTCCAGGGGAGCTGAGCCTGCTGCCCGGCCCGAGGTGGGGACGTGCAGGTGCGTGTAGAAGTAGCAGCCATGGGGGTGAGGTTTGGGGCCAGGGTCACCAGGGCCGGGAGGAACCCCCAGGTGGATGAGGAGCCTAGAGGATAAGTCCTGCCCACCTCCTGGGAGTTCTGTGGCCCCAGGGCGAGGTGTCATGAAAGCCAGGAAGGGGCTGGGCGGGCTGGACAAGCCACAGCTCTGGTTTCAGGGGCAGGTGCATGAAGGGCCTGCATCTCCAAGTGGCTAGTTTGGCGCAGGTGGGCCTGGGGCAGGCGGATGAGCACGGCCTGAGGCCCTGCTGAGCCCCAGGACCCACCATGCGCCATGAGGCCAGAGGCCGCCCCCAGCCCGCCACCGCCACCGTGTCCATGGTCCAGAACATACACACATACAAAAATAATACTCCGTGCACTGGGACCGGGCACCTCCTCAGGTGCGTCTCCCCCGCCGCAGGTGTGCTGGACCCGGGGCCGAGTCTAGCTGTCGTCCTCCACCCTCCTCTGGTTCTTGGAATGAAACTTGCTCATGAGCTCCTCCAGCTCCGACCCACCTTGCTGCTCCTGCGGGGAGGGCGCCTCAGTCCAGGGGGCCGGGGGCCAGAGAGGAGGGGGCAGGGGGCGTAGGGGGCGGCGCGGCCGGCTCACCTCCAGGACCGCCTTCTGCACGGTGAGCTGGCTGTACACGCGGATGCCCTCCTCTCCGCACACCTTCTTCAGCTCGTCCTTGTTGAGCGAGAAGAGCTGCGGGCCCGTCAGGATGCCCAGGTTCTCCACGATCCTGGGGGCGGGGCCGGCGGGAGTGAGGGTGGGGCCCCGGTGCACCCTGCCCCGCCCCCTGCCCGGTACGCTCCGCCCCCCACCCCTGCCCCACCCCCTGCCCAGTGCGCTCCTGCCCCGCCCCTGCCAGTAGCCACGCCCCCTACCCCGTAGCCCCGCCCCTGTCCGGTCCGCTCCGCCCCTGCCCCGTAGCCCCGCCCCTGTCCGGTCTCCCCCTGCCCAGGACGCCCCGCCCCCGCCAGGTGTCCCCCGCCCCCTGCCAGGTGCGCTCTCGCCCCGCCCGCTGCCCGGCGCGCCCCGCCCCTGCCCGGTACGCTCCGCCCCCCCACTCCTGTCCCACCCCCTGCCCGGCGCGCCCCGCCCCCTGCCCGGTGCGCCCCGCCCCTGTCCGTTCCGCTCCGCCTCTGCCCCGTACGCCCCAACCCCTGCCAGGTGTCCCCCGCCTCCTGCCAGGTGCGCTCCCGCCGCGCCCGCTGCCCCCCCGCCCCGCCTCCTGCCCGGCGCGCCCCGCCCCTGCCCGGTACGCTCCGCCCCTGCCCCGTACGCCCCGCCGCTGCCCGGTGCGCCCCGCCCCTACCCCGTACGCCCCAACCCCTGCCAGGTGTCCCCCGCCCCCTGCCAGGTGCGCTCCCGCCCCGCCCGCTCCCCCCGCCCCGCCCCCTGCCCGGTGCGCCCCGCCCCTGTCCGGTCCGCTCGTCCTCTGCCCCGTCCGCCCCGCCCCTGCCAGGTGCGCTCCCGCCCCGCCCGCTGCCCGGTGCACACCCCCCGCCCCGCACCCCCCCCCCCCCCCCCGCTCTCACCGGGCGCTGAAGGCCTTGGCCTCCAGCCAGGCGCGGACCTCTGCGGGCCCGGACTCGTAGGTGAGCGGCAGGCCCACGGGCTGGCTGCGCTCCACGCGGAAGTTCCGCTGCGGCTGCGTCCTGATGTGGCTGATCCTCCTGATGAGCTCGTCGTTGACCTCGTCCATGTGGTGGATCAACTCTGCGGGCGGCGCCCCGCGCTCAGCCCCGCCCCAGCCGCCCCGACCCTCCGCCCGCCGCCTCCCCCCGGGCTCAGCCCCGGTGCCCACGTCCCCGGCCGCAGCGCCCCTCACCGTCTTTGTCCCCCGCGAAGCTCCGGGGCAGCTTGTGAGTGGGGCTGGAGGGACCCCAGTATTTCAGACCGGCCTGCGGGGCGGGGGTGGGGAGAGGGGAGCGGGTGGGGGCGCCGTCGGCTTCGGCTCCTCCTCCCTCCGCGCCCCTCCCCGGGCCGGCCCGCTGCCCCACCCCGCCCCCAGGGAGCATTCTGGGCTCGGGGCTCTGCACCCGCCCCTCCCCCTCTGTGCCCCACCCCCCTCCGCAGAGCGCTCGCTCCTCCGCTCACCTGATCCAGGGGGGCGTCCTCCAGCCGAGTCTCGTCCAGGATGTTGCAGGGCACGTAGCCCGCCTGGCCGCTGCGATTGCGAAGCTTCCACCACTGGTGGTCATCCTCCAGCACCTGCGGGCCGCCCCTCCGTCACCCCCGCTCACGGCACCCTGCTATGGGCGCCAGCGCGCGGGGGGTGGGGGCCCCCTTTACAGGGGCCACAGACGGTTACAGGCATTTCCTCCAAGGCGGCGCCTCCCCCAGCCCCGTGGGGCAGTCCCAAGTCCCCCCAGGAGCCCCTGTCCTGCCAGCGCCTCCCACCTCCCCCACCTGGCCTCAGCAGCAGCCTGAGCGGGGCCCTCTGGCCTTTGCACATAGACCACCCCCCAGGCCGCCCCACTTTCTGTCCTCGGGTGGATGGCCTGGATTCAGGGCTGACACCGAACAGACGGTGTCTCAAGGGGGCCCCTGGGTGCCTGTGAACCCTTGTGAGCCCTGGGTGCCTGTGAGCCCTGGCTGAGAGCTGGAGGGTCCCCCGCTCAGAGAAGGCCCCTCCTGCAGCCGAGCCCAGCCCAGCCCAGAAGGCCTAGCTCAGCCCAGCCCAGGGGCCCTGCGCCCCCTCTGAGATCCCCGAGACGGGGAGGCCCCTGCACCCCGCGGTGCTGTGGGGGGGCTGTGGCCCCAGACTGGAGCCCAGGGTCGGGGGTCCGGGACAGGGTCTGGACAGGCAAGCCAGCGACGGGCTCCTGGCCCCTGCCCCCCCACCCCGGCCCCGCCTGCCCTATGCCCCTGAACAGCCGCCTCCAGCCCCTGGCCCTGCTCACCTCCAGGACCTCGTCCTTGAGCACTGACAGCTCGTTGGCGTTGCGGGCCGTGAAGTCATAGAGGATCCTGACATACTTGGCCATGGCTGGCGCGGGTGCGTAGCCCCTGCGTGGAACAGGAGGCTGAGGCCCGGGCGGGTGGGGAGCGGCTTCCCAGGTGCGAGCTCCTCCTCCAGCGCTCAGGGCGCCGAGGAGAGGCTGCGCGTCAGCCGGGAATGGAAACTGTGACAGCCCCAGAGCGCCTGGGGCCCCTGCACAGAGGTGGGGGCCATGCGGGCGGGGGTGGCCCAGGGGCCTGTGGGCACAGCCAGGCCTGCCCGGCCAGGGCTGTCTCAGGGGAGGCCAGGCCCCGCCCCCGGGACCCAGCGCCAGGCTAGCTCCCGGGAAATGACGGGGTCACCGCCATCCCCACAAGGGAGGAGGAGAGGCCACAGGCGGCACCCGGGCGCCCGTGGGGGCTGCCCATGAGCCTCAGGGGCATGGCGTGGGGGCCCAGCCAGCGCAGGGCAGGCCTGTGCTGCACCCAGGCTGGGCTGTCCTCTCCCGGCCAGTCCGGCCCCGGTCATCAGGGCAGCTCCTCGCTCAGCCACAGGCCTTGGGGACCCCACCCAGGGGAGGCGGCTGAGGCCTAAGTGGCCCGAGCCAGGACTGGCCGGGACGGACCGGCCGGGGGCTCGAGGTCAAGGGACGAAACTGTTTCTTCAAGCGCGGCCCTAGGCGGGTCCCTGCATGAGGCCGGGCATGAGGCTGGCAGTGGGGGCGCTGCGAGGGGGGCACCTGTTGAAGACGTAGATTTCAGCCCCCTCCCCTCCTGAAACTGAATCCTGGGCGATCGGGGCGGGGACAGGGATTGGCGAGGTTTAGGAAACTTGTAACCATGACTGAACAACACACAGCAGAAGACACAGAAGGAGACGATATATTCGGGTCCTGATTTATAAGTGGCTTTTGGCATTTTCTCTTCAGTTTTATATTATAAAGTCAGAACGAAAACCCGGTTCTTGTTTGGAAAAATGCTTTTTTGAGCGCCGTGAACGAGGCGCTGGCTGCCACCTGGTGGCAGCACACTTGTATCCAAGGCTCCGTGTTTCTGGGGGAACTTACCTGTGAGCCTGCGGGGAGCTGACTGCGGGGGGGATGTCTCCCGGAGGTGGACATGTGGGCTCAGATACCAGGTTGTGTTTGGGGGAGCTTCGAAAGGATAGCCGGTTTGCTGGGATCAGCTGTGGGAAGAAAGGACCGCGGGGCTTGGCGGGGGAGGGCGGGCTCGAGAGGGGCGGTGAGAGCAGGGACATGGGGGGGGGCAGGGAGGAGGGCTGGGGCGGTGGGGGCACTGACCTCGTTCTCCGGGGCCTCCACTTCCCAGGGAGCGTCCTGCAGCACGTCCAGGGGTGGCTCCCAGCCGCTGTGGAACTTGGGCACGTACAGGGGCACCAGGGGCTCCCGCGGCCACTCAAAGCTGGAGATGGGGGGCCCTGGGGTGAGCATGCACACCGCCTGGCAGGGGACCCCCATCCTGGCCCTCCCTGCCTTGTCCTGCTCCCGCACCGAGGACGAGTCCATGTCTCCCCGAGAGACTCCCACAGCATCGTCTCCTTGGGGACCAGGTGGCCTCGCAGGAAGCCCACGGCATCGCGGGAAAGCAGGGGGCTGGTGACGGAGCGGGCGATGTCTGGGCCCCCACAGGTGCTGATGATCTGGGGACAGTGGGGTTCAGAGGAGGCCCTGCCCACCAGACCCCAGGCCCAGCCGCCTCCTGGCAACACCACAGGCCGGCCTCACTCGCCACCTGGCCTCCAGGCCCCAGCTGCCTGCCCAGGGTGGGCCTCGGCCTCCCCAACCTCCACCCAGGGGCGAGCCTCCCCGGGGCCCTCCAGGCACCAGGTCCAGAGGTCCGAAGAGGAAGTGCACGAGTTCTGCAGCGCTGGGGTTCTGGATGTGCTTCTGCAGCTTGGCCTGGGGGGGGCACACGGGGTGGGGATGGTGCTGGGGATCTGGGGATGGGGGGCAGGAGGGACGCCAGAAACCCCAGTGTTGGTGCAGAGGGACAGACGGGGTGGGGATGGTGCTGGGATGGGGGGCAGGAGGGACCCCGGACCCCCCAGTGTTGGTGCAGAGGGACAGACGGGGTGGGGATGGTGCTGGGATGGGGGACAGGGACCCCGGATCGGCGCAGAGGGACTGGGAGGGGCCTGTGCACTCACGAGAAGGTTGATAGCCAGCTTGATCTTCTGAAAACAGTCGACAAACTGGGCCTCGGAGGGGGGCCGTGCCCGCAGCGTGAGGACCCCCTCTGGAATGCGGGGCCATGAGCTGGCCGGCCGTCACCGTCACCGGCCTCGCCCTCAGCAGCCCACCTCCTCAGACTGGACCTCCTGCAGCTCAGCGGCCCCCTCCCCGCCTCCCATCCCCCTGCCGGTCCCTCCCTCCCCCCCCATCCCCGCCAGTCCCGTGGAGCGCCCCCCTCCGCACCTGCTGGCCCCTTCTTCCCCTTCTTCTTCCCTTTCTTGCGCTGGTTCAGCTGCTTGAAAGCCTCTGCCGCCTTCTGCAGCCGAGCCACGAACCACTCGATGTCGTCCAGGGCACAGTTGAGGATTTGCTGGGGGTCAGAGGGAGGCGGGGGTCAGCCTCAGGCACCCCCAGCGCTGCAGAGACAGCCCGGCCCACTGTCTCTTGTCCCTGGGTGCTGGCTGGGGGCTGGAGGGGCCCCCCCGTGGGGCCCGGAGGTGGGGGCGCCACCCACCCCCCCGCCCCAAGACCCACCGTTTCCTTTTCTATCTTCTGGGCCAGCAGGGCTCGGGGCTCCTCATCCTGCGACTCCCGACGGCGGAAGCCTGACGGCAGAGGCAGAGACGGTGCTAGTGAGGAGCCGCCCCTCCCCCTCCCCCCGCCACCTCCGAATGTGGCCCCAGCCTGGGTCCACCATCCACCAGCAAACCTGGCTCACTGAGCGGCATCGGCGGGCCCACCCGGTTCTTGCTGGTTGGGGAGTCACTGCCGTAGCGCTGGAAGGGGATGGGGGCCGGGTCCTTGGGGGGGGGCAGGACCGACTGCCGCTGCCGGATCTTCTCCTGGTGGCCCCTGGACCGGGCAGGGGGAGGCCGGCTCAGCCTGGCCCCGCCCCCCACCCCCAGCCCGCAGCTGCCCCCCCACCCCCCACGCCTACTTCAGGGTCTGTGGCCGCATCTTCTTCCCTTGACGGCAGTCGGCCAGCGCGCTCTCGATGTCCTCATGCACCAGGTCCGCCTGGGAGGGGACACTGGGGCTCAGGCTGGCCCAGGCCCATGCCCCCCAGCCAGGCCCCGGCCCCTCCTCACCTCCACCTCGTCGCAGTAGAAGAAGTGGATGTCAGGTTTGCTCTGCTCCGAGTCCTGGCACACGAGCAGCAGCACCGAGGGGTAGCGCAGCTGGTTCAGCACCGTCTGGCTGTGCCGCACGGTGGGCAGCGGGAAGTTCTCCAGCTCCTCCTGGGGGACAGGGGGCTCGATGTGGGCGGGGCCGCGGCAGACAGGGGTACTGACCGGGCTCGCAGCCACGGGGCCACCTGGGCGGAGGGCACGACTTGCCAGCCAGCCCTGGGGTGTGCAGTGGACACAGACGCACACAGGGCTGCGGCCCGGTGGCAGACGCAGACCTAGACCCTGCCGGGCGTGGCTGCAGCCATGGCCACGCAGCCCTGGATGTGGCCCTGCCTCGGAGCAGACGAGCCCTTGCCCGGGGTGGACCGGTGTGTGTTGTGACGTGGCTCCGCTGGCTCCTCAGCCCGGGCAGTGCTCCCTGCCCTGCCTGCCCTCTGCCCTCCTCTGCCTGTCCCGCCCCCGCACAGAGGCCCAGCCAGCATCGGGGTCACTGTCCCCGGCTGCCCTCGCTGCCCTGCTGCTCGGGCACACCTGGGACTCTATGTCCAGCAGCCGCAGCGACTGATCGTTGACCTGCAGCAGCATCTCCTGCGTCCACACTTTCTCCTTGGAGCTCAGCTGCACCAGTTTCCGGATGGCGTCATCCACGGACACGATGGCCTCACTCTTGTCCATGATGAACGTGGCCAGGTGCTGGGAGCGGGCAGGTGAGCACTCTGAGGAGCCCTCCTGGCGCCCAGGATCCTGGGGGCCTGAGGGGCCGTGGCCAACCTCGGGAGCCAGGGAGGGGGGACGGCCCCTACCGCGGGGGTCTGAAGAAACACAGCCCCATCCCGGGGGAAGCCCTGTGCTCTGCCTTGACGGGTGCTGTGGGGGCCATGGGCATGCCCTGGTGAAACCTCTGGCTGCCCGTCCCAAACCATCCGTCACCCCACCTCCTGTCCTGTGCTGGACTCCAGGGGCGCCGGCATCCCTGGTCCCCCCGAGACCCGGCGCCGGCTTGCCATGGGGCCTCTGCGCGGCGAGAACCCGGTGTGCGACCCCACTCGTGCCGGCTCTCTCCTGCCACGGGGCTCCGCTCGGACCTGCTCTCCCTGCTCAGTTGCAGCAGCCCTCTCACCCCCTGGCCTGCCTTGGTCTCAAGGATCATGATCTGACACGACACTTCTCTGTTTAATCTCCTGGCTGCCGGGTTCGCTACTGCCTCCCTCGTGCCCGGGACGGTGCCTGGCGCACGGCAGGCCCTCGGCGAAGATGCGGGATGGGTGAGTGTCCGGAGCGTCACGTGTGCTGCTCGCGTGGGGTGAACCTCGGGGCCTGTGGCCAGCCCAGCCCTCCTTCTGGAACCTCCCTCCTTCCTCTGTCCCCAGGACTGGCTCAGGCTCCTCCTCCCTCCTGGCTCGTCCGTGTGTCCCACCGACCTTGGCCGAAGTCGGTCAACAGGCTAAGACAAGGGGATGAACCTGGTCTCATGCTCCAGGCGGACAAGCCGCAGCTGTAGCAGCGCTGGGAGAAGACGCTGGGCCATTTCTGACCTCAGAACAGCCTTCCTCCCCGGGAGACCTTGGGCGACGGAGAAAATCCAGACCCTCGCAAGAAAAGGCCAAAAAAAATCTGACCTAATGAAAAGTAAACATTTCTGCCTGGAAAAAAAAAAATACCGTGTACGAAGTAAAAAGAAAAAAAGAGTGAGACAGACACGCAGCAGATACGGTGGAGGCGAGTTTCCTTGACACAGAGACCGCCTTATGCAACGGCGGCTCCTCGTTCACGGCTCTGTTTTGTTCCGCGTGGCTGTGGGTACACAAGTGGCAAGTGGCAAGTACACGAAGGAGATCTGTGAACGCGTCCAAGGTGGGCACTGCAGGAAAACGTTGGCAAAGATCTGGCCGGAGAGCATCCCGGAGACTGAGCGTAACTAAGTCTAACACAGAAGGCCGGCGGCGGCCCCTTCGACGACAGGATTGCGGGGTGAAGCCGACTCCCCTGGCGCTGAGGGAGTCACGCCGGGTTCTCTCCCCTGTGCCCTGGCCGGGACGAGTGCCCGCGGGTCACGCCTGCAGGCTCGCTGCGGGGGGTGGGTGCCCGGGGGCAGCCTAGACACGCGCGCTCCCCCCACAGTTCAGGCACCCCCACTGCTCGGGGACAGACTGGGGCAGGAGGGGTCGGCCCGGCCTCGGCGCAGGGACGCGCCGCGGGGCACGGGGCGCACGGCAACGCCACCACGCCGCTGCCACCAAGCCTGCGGCAAGCCAGGGGTCCCTCCCCAGGGTGGAGAGCCCGCCAGGGGTGCTCTGGGCCATGGCGGGATTAGATTAGAAACCCGTAACAGGAAGATAACTCGCGGCCCCGCAAATAATGGGAAAGTGAGCAACCACAGTTCCACATCAACAGCCGACCGTCAGAGGTCGGGAGGGAAATGAGAAAATACTCAGAAAAAAAAAAAAAAAAAAAGAAAGAAAGAAAATACCCAGAGACAAATGAAAACAAAAACACACACATCGGGATCCCTGGGTGGCGCAGCGGTTTGGCGCCTGCCTTTGGCCCAGGGCGCGATCCTGGAGACCCGGGATCGAATCCCACGTCAGGCTCCCGGTGCATGGAGCCTGTTTCCCCCTCCTCCTGTGTCTCTGCCTCTTTCTCTCTCTCTATGTCTATCATGAATAAATAAATAAATCTTTAAAAAAAAAAAACACACACACATCGTCGTTGTCGCGACCTGGGGAGGACAGGGGGCACGGCAAGCAGCCACGGCAGGGCCAGAGTTTGTGGCTGTAAATGGTCACCTGAACAAAGACCGGGTCAAAGGAGTCGCGGGGAAATCAGAAAATGTCCTGAACTGGATGACTACAAAGGTGTGTGCATGGGGCCCGGGGGGCGGGGGGGCGTCTGCCCTCAGCTCGGGTCACAATCCCGGGTCCTGGGATCGAGTCCGCATGGGGCTCCCCGGTCAGCGGGGAGCCTGCTTCTCCCTCTCCTCCCCTGCGCTCCCTGCTCGTGCTCTCTCCATCGCTCTCTCTCTCAAATAAGTAAATAAAATCTTTAAAAAACCCAACAAAACAAAAACGAACCCAAAACACTAAAGGAGTGCACATCAATCGTGCAGGATTTCGCTAAAGGAGTTTGTAATGCGAACTCTGACTTCTCAGTTAGGAAAGAAGGAATGTTTCCTGTCAGTGATCTACACATTTCCCATAAGAAACTAGAAAAAGGCAAATAAAACCCAGAGTAAGTGGAAGGAAAGAAGGTGAGAGCAGAAGCCAGCAAAGTACTAACCAGATAAACAATAGAGAAAAGTCACGGAAGCCCGAAGTTGGTTCTGAAAAAGTTAATGAAATTGATAATCCACTGCAAGATCGAGCAAGAAAAAAAAAAGAAAACACAAATCATCAATAACCAGACAAATAGAGGGGCCACCACGCATAAAAGTGAATTCACAGTCAAAAACCATCCGCAGAGAAAACCCCACGCTCACACGGCTTCCCAGGTGAGTCCTCGCAAGTATTTAAGGAAGGAATAAACAGGGTCTTTCACAAATTCTTTCTGAAAACCAAGGAGTAGGGAACTCTGTCCCGGGGTGTGATGAGGCCGCCGCAACTTCGCCCCCCAAATCTGTCGAGGCTTTACAGGAAAGAAAATGATAGACCGGCACCTCTCAGGACAGCAGTGCAAACAGGGGGGCAGGGCCCTAGCAAGCTGGCCCACCGACACGTGGGGAAGATCCCCGAACGAGCAGCGTTCCCCAGCACAGGGCGGGCCCCGCGCGAGAAGACTGAGTGGACGGCCGGGGCGGTCATCCCCGAGGTGCGAGGAGGCACCGACTGACGTAACGCCTTTCACACCAACACTGTCACGGAGGACGGAAGGAGCCTCCTGCGAGTGCACCGTACCCTCGGGCAGGGCAAAGCTCGCAGCCTGGGGCGCCGTGGGTGCCTCCTCCCGGGCATGCCGCTCTGCACCCCCCCACCCCGCCGTCCCAGGCGCCGGCCGGGCCCATGCGGCCCTGAGGTCCGGTGGCTCCAAATGAGGGTGATGCGCCCGATTGCGACAGCTCGTCGCCCATGTGGGAGATTCAGGGGACCTTTGGGCAAAGCACCCGGCAAACCAGTGAGCATCTCAGGATGCCCCGTCACCCTCCAGCCCGCCGCTCGGGGTGTCGGAAAGGCCCCAGGGGGAGGCCAGCGCCATGGACAGCAACGTCCCGGTCACCTGCCCAAGAGATGCCCGTGGCCTGCCCACCCTGGGGAAACCACCATGTCCGCGGGTGGGGAAGACGCCCGTTCATGTGGGGGTCCCTCGGCTTGCCTCAGTGCCAGTCAAAATCCTAGCAGGATGGGAGCCTGGTGGTGCTCAGCCGTTGAGCGTCCGCCTTTGGCTCAGGGCATGATCCTGGGGTCCCGGATCCAGTCCCGCATCTGGCTCCCTGCACAGAGCCTGCGTCTTCCTCTGCCTCTCTCTCTCTCTCTCTGTCTCTCATGAATAAATAAATAAAATGTTTTTTAAAAAATCCTAGCAGGCTCTTCAGGGGGCCAGAGGGGTGTTGAAATGTAAATGCAAGTCTAAGGAGCTCGGCATGGTGGAGAACATCTGAGAAGAAGCCATTTATGGGGCAGGACTCACCCTGCCTGGTTTCAAGCCCTGTAATAAAGCCAGAGGGAGGGGAAGGTCGCAGGACAGAGCAGGGACAGACCCACCCACGTTCCTCTCCCCACCTCTTGACAAAGGCACCAGGGCAATCGACGGGAGAAGGAAAGTCTTCTCAATGTCACTGCACGCTGCGACCGCGGACCATGAACCCCACGTGAGTCCCCCGCACAAACTGATCTCACGTGCATCATAGACCTAAATGTAAAAGCCTCAACTCAGAATTTCTAGAAGACACAGGAAGAGATCTTCAGAGCCGTGGGTCCCGCAATGACCACTCCCGGCCCCGCACAAAACTCCAACAAAACAACCCTAACCGCAGCTCAGAAAGTGGATGCGGTTGGACCCCAGCACGGTTGAACACAGCTATGCGTCCAAGCCAGGAAGCCGGGGTGGGTGGGTGGGGTCTCTGTGATCACGCAGCTGGCCAGCCGGCCTCCTGCCTCAGCGAGTTGCAAGTGTCCGCAGGGGCCAGGAAGCAGGGCCCCGCGGGGGTCCCCAGGCCCGGGCGCCGTGCAAGGCCATGTGCCCTGCAGCCCACGCTGTCGGAGGGCCTGTCCCACAAGTGTGTTTTCTTGGAATAAGGTCACGGAGCAGAACAGAGGTGTTGTGAACTATGTGGATTCAATTACGCGGGTGGGAGAGGGGGAGGCCCCAAAGCCACCCGCTCCAAGCTACAGGACGGAGCAGAGCTGCAGACGGCGCGGCGGGGACGCCCCGTGTCGCTAGGAACCCATGTCCCCGTGGCGTCCTGACCGCGGCGGCAGCGACACCAGCCTGGAGCAGAGCTGCACACCCTCCCCTCTGCTGGATGCTCACTTAGCAAAGGAACCAGCCCCAACTCTCAGCAGCCCTCCACTGCCGGGGCGCCTCCCGCATCCGGAGGGGCAGGCACGCCCGTGGATCAGCAACGAGGGCCCCGGGCCAGGGTCTTCCCACAGACTCGCCTGGACCAACGTCTGGAAGGGCGAAGGTCCCCCAGCCCCGAGACGGGGGGCGGAACTGCCTGGGAAGCAAGGGGACCCAGCCGACTCGTCCCCACTGGTGCCCCGCCCCAGACCCTGAGGCAGCAGCCTGGCACCAGGGCACCCACCCAGCACAGCCTGATTCAGGAGCCCAGGGACCTCCAGTGTCTCCGTGGACCTGTTGTGGAGACCAGGAACCTGAGGCGCACAAAGCACTGACTTGTCTGCCTCTGCGGGTGTGGCCGGTTCCATGGGGAGGAAGTCCTCATCTTCCTGATCCTGGTCCTTCCTGGTCCAGGCCCCCCCTTCCTGGTCCAGTCCCCCCCTTCCTGACCCAGGGCTCCTCCTTCCTGACCCAGGGCTCCCCCTTCCTGACCCAGGGCCTCCCCTTCCTGACCCAGGGCTCCTCCTTCCTGACCCAGGGCTCCCCCTTCCTGACCCATGGCCTCCCATTCCTGACCCAAAGCTCCCCCTTCCTGGTCCAGGGCCCCCCTGCCTTCGTCCTCGGCCCTTCCTAGCCCTGTTGTCCTGTAGGCTGGGACAGTGGTCAAGAACCAGGAAGGTCATTTAAAAACATGCTTCCTGAGATCTGAGTGTGAGTGGAGGCTGACCCAGGATGAAGAGCCCCTGAGCTGGCCGCTGGCCAAGGGCGGCTGGGCGGTACAGCCGCTCCCCGAGTCCATCCACACTGGCCACCCGAGGTTTACCTGCAGGAGGCGTGTCTGGGTCCCACCTTTTCCCTCCAAAGCCAGATCCTTGTTTGGGGCCAGGATGACAGCTTCCCGCCCACAAGGTTCCCATCAAGTGCTGCCGGACAGCACCCGAGCCTTGTCCTTGCCTCCTATGGCCCCCGGACTGTGGGCATCCCAGGGTCGGACAGGTGTGGGGCAGGCCCTGGCTCTGGCCGCCTGCTGTGGGGGTCATGTCTCCCCATGCCTCAGTTTCTCCCTCTGCCCGGGGACCCGAGGGGTGCTCCTTGGGAGCTGGCCTTACCTGGACGTGGTACTGGGAGGTCTCATGCATGATGATGTTGGAGTTGGAGTACTTCTTCCTCTGTTCTGAGCAGGGAGTCACCAGTCAGTCACCCCAGGGGGGCAGGACCCGCAGCCCTGAGTCCAGGTGGCACTGGACCCCCGGTTGGGCCACAGGGAGGGCGAGCGGAGGGGTGCCGCCGCCAGAAAGGACTCGAGGGTGTGGAATACGAGCGAGGGCCCTTTGTGGGCCGACGGCAAGCCTCCCTCCACCGCCAGGAGGCCCCGAGGAAGGACCCCCAGCTCGGAGCAGTGCGGGGGTCTGTGCCCGAGGGGTTGCGAGACGCTGAGCAGCTCTTCCCGCAGAGGCCCCCTGCCCAGCTGCCCGGGAAGGGTCCATCCAGGGCTTCCCCCCACGGCAAGCGCCGCCAGCTGACGTCTCCCGGCCCCTCGGGCCCCTCCTGGACGGGGCGCCGAGTCCAAAGGCACAAACGTGTGTCTGGGGGGGCGGACCAGGCCCCCCCAGCAGTGCCTGGACTCAGCGCAGCCTGGGCCCTGCCCCTCGGGCTATCCGGTTGCAGTGAGCGGGGCGGCCGAATCAATATTGATGGTCCCTGAATTATTAGTAAAGTCCTCTCTCCTTACGGGGAGGGAGGGAGGCGGGGACCGAGCAGCTGCTTCTCCGTGAGGGTCTGGGGCCCCTCTGGGCACCGAGGGCTGGCCTGCGTCCCTGCGGGGCCTGGCACAGCCTGGGGGAGGGGAGGCGGCCAGACCCCGGCGCCCATCCTTGAGCCTCACTCACCGAACAGGTCCTTGGCACTCATCTTGGTCACACCGTCAGACCGGCCCAGGCTGCCGCTGCAGGGGAGGGGCTGGTGAGGGCGAGGCCCACACCGCACCCCTCCCTGGGGACTGCCCAGCGCGTGGGGGTGGGGACTCACTTGGCAGCACCGGGGCAGCAGCTCACAGACCCCAGCTGGCTCATGGCGTCTTTGGTGGTGGCCGGTGACGAAGGGGAGCCTCGTGGCCTGAGTCCAGGGCCTAGAGCCCGGCCCCCACCTGAGTGGACAGGGCAGCCGAGCTGATGCCTCCCCGGGGCCTGGTCGGTGGCTTCCCTGCTCCCAGGGCAGGACCTCGTCTCGGCTTCCTCCCAGCCCAGACCTAGAGGCTGCAGCCCTGCCGTCCTGGACAGACTGCCCCAGGGCTTGGGCACGGTGTCCTCGGGAAGCAGACACAGCAGGACCTCCCAGCCCACGTCCCCCATCTCACCCCAGGCCCTCGGGCTTCCACAGGGAACCCCAGGCTGTGCCGGTGGAGGAGCCCCTCTCCCAGGCTGCCTGGGGTGGGCCTGCAAGGACAGTGTCCTGGGGGCTCAGAAAGGGGACCAGGGAGATGCCACACGTGTTCAAGGGTCCTGAGGCAGGTGGGAGCCAATACGAGAGGAAGGTAGCCCAGGACGAGACTGGACCCGGGATGGGGTCAGGGGGCAGGCAGCAGGGGGCAGGTGTGGCCTTGGAGACCCAGAGCCCAGAACAAAGTCTGGAGGGAGCACACCTCAGGGGGGTGAGCGGAGCCTGGCGCCCCCGAGCCAGACGAACACGTGCCCCCTGGGACCCCTGGCAGGGCTGTCCCTCAGTGGGGACCTCCGTACGTGGGGCCTGCCAGGGTGGGTGGTCACAGGCCGGGGGGGCTGGGCTCTGAGGGCAGGGAGCACCCCAGGACTTTCTGGTTTGACAGAGAGGGTTTTGAGGAGGCGTGAGGGGCCTGGGAGCTTCGGGTCACCCCTCCCATGTGTCACCGAGGGGCCCGGCTCTCTCGGGGTGGGTGGGAGTAGGGGCTTGGTCAGATTCCTCCGACCACGTAGCCGTGGAGAATGTCCGGAATGCCCATGACCTCAGCGAGTGAGCCGAGTGTTTGCTCACTGGGACTCCTGGCGGGCCGAGCCAAGGGCACGGGGCACATGTGTCCGGCACACGCACCTGGGCGAACCCCAGGCCTCGGGGCGCACGTAGACACACACTGGTTACGACCCCCCACCCCGTCCTCGGGGCCGCTCTCTGCAGGACCGGCCGGAGAGCTGAGGCCAGGTGCTGGCATCTGGGTCGGGGCACAGCCGGAGGAGGGGCCACCACGGGCGCCTGGCTCCCGTCAGCTGACCGGGGCAGGGGAGCCCGCAGGCCCAGGGGTGGGAGCAGCCCGGGGCCCAGGCTGCCCTTTGGTTTCACTGTGGCCATTTTCCGGGTGCAAAGGGAGGGCCGAGCAGGGTGCCTGGTTGGGCAGCAGAGGAGGCCCCAGCAGGGCAGGGAGGGTGGAGGAACCAGCTCCAAGTTCAAATTCCAGCTCACAGCCAAGTGACCTTGGGGAGGAGTCAGCTGAAGGCCCAGAGGCAGCCGGGTGGAGCCCTGGAATGGGGGAACACCCCGGCCCTGGCGGTGCCCAAACCTGGTAGGTAAGGAGGGACAGGCGGGGAAGCCTGGGTGGGGCAGGGGTGGGCTCCAGGCGCGCTGGGGAGACTGGGCCAGGTGGAGGGCAGGCCACGGAGGCCCCGTCCTAGGCAGGAGGGGGGCCTGGGCCGCAGAGGCCGGGGCGGGGCGGGAGGGGGACTGGGAGGAGCAGTGCAGAGGTGGGGATGAGGGGCGCCAGGACCGCTCCTGCTGGGGCTGGCCCCACCCGGACCGGGGGCACCTGCGGGCCTGCCTGCCCTCCTGCCCTGCCGCCAGGGACGCCTCCATGCGTGGGCCCCCCAGGCCAGCCTGGCCCAGGGAAAAGGGACCCAGAGGAGCTTCAGCTCAGGCCCGGCAGCCCAGCTCGCAGCCTCCTCCGCCTTGAAACGCCCACACCCCTTGACCCCAGCCTGATGCTTCTGGCCCGGATTCTCTGTGGGCTGAAACAGCCAGGAAGTGCCCTCCTGCCCCCACCCGTGGGGAGCCACTGGCTCCCCTCAAGTGTTGGCCACAAAGGAAGCCCCAGCCTGTCCCGGGAAAGGGGGCTGGGGCCCTTGAGGGACATGGGAAACCCCCTTCCCACCCCGGTCCTGGAGGAAGGGGTTCTCTCCATGGAGCCCCAGGGCCGGGAGGCGGCCGGGGCCTTAGGTGCACCCAGGGCCGCCCCAGGACAGGCCGGGCATGCCAGGCCCCCACCCAGCTCCTGGCCACGGGTTCGGGGCGGCCCTGTCGCACCCCAGTGCCTCTGACGGCTGGGCCCATGGACTCCGGCCAGAGCCCCCAGTCTCGCGGCCAAGCCAGGAAACTGAGGCCAAGCCGGACTACAGGTCGGCAGGTGGGGGTGCGCTGGGTGGGGCCCCGGGACGCTCACCTGCTCCTGCGCCCGACGCCCGCGCCGCCCGTGGGCCCCTTGTCGGTGCGTCCGTCCGCCCGTCTGTCGGCTCCTCGCCTGGGCGCCCAGGCTCGGCAGCGGGAGGGACGCGCGGCTGGGCCGGGCCGGGGCGGGGCGCGAGGAGGAACCTGAGCGGCAGGTTAGAGACCAGAGCCGGCGGGCGCGGGGGGAGGGGCGGGGGCGCGGCATCCTGGCTCGGCCCCGCCCCGGGGCTCCCTGCGGACGGTCCCCAACAGCCGCCCGTCAAGGGGACGCGGATCGGGAGCCCCTCGCTGTGGGGCCGTATGGGGCGAGCGAGCAGGGTGAGGCTGGGACCCTCCTGGCGCAGAAGCCCCTCCTCAGCTGGCCCCTGGGGCCGGGGTCCTGGGGGTCAGGCTGCAGCGTGGGCGCGTGTCCAAGACCCTGCACCCCGACTGCCCCAAGCGGGAGACCCTGGTCTTTGTGCAGCCCCAGCTCCACTGCACGCGCTCTGGAGGCCTGGGCGCCATGGGGGGAGAGGACAAGGGAGGGGGGCTCCAGGCTGTGGCCCCTCCTGAGGCCCAGGCCTCACCTGTACCCGCCGCGTGGGGGCAGGTGTCCTTCCTCCTGGCCTGACTCCCCTGCCTCAGCCAGCTGGGCGGAATGAGATGAAGGGGCAGAGGCCTAGTCCCAGCAGTGCAGGGCACCCCCAGGTGGCAAGCGAGGACCCACAGGCTCTAGCTAGCGTTCCCGGGGTGCACCAGGGGGCGGGGGCCCAAGGGCAGCTGGCCGGGGCGGAGCACTTCCTGGGGATCCCCCTGGGGGGTTGGAGGCACGTTCTGCCCTGGTAGGTCACCAGCACCGCAGGGCAGCTCTCCCCACCTGCCCACCTGCTGAAGCACCACAGGTGAGCCTTCCTCTGGGGCCCAGCCCTGCCCCCCAGCCCTTGCGAGCCCCGGCTTCCTGGTTCTGTTCCCGATGCTGCTGAGCACCCACAAGGGAAGGCCAGGGCCTGCCCTCGTCCTTGCCGGAGCCTGAGCCTGGGAGGGCAAAAGGTGGGAAGGCACGCAGGGAGCAGATGAGGTGGGCACTACAGACTTCTGAAACTGAAGTGACTGTCGTCAGAACAGGGGCGCTAACCCCTGTCTGGGGTCCCAGGCTGGTGGTAGCTGCCTAGAGCCGTGGTGTCCTCCCTGGACGGGAGACTGACACCTCTGTGTAGCCAAAGCGACGGACGTGAGTGTCAGAGCCTGGCCTGCATCCTCGGCAGGAGGTCATGAACCCTCAGGGCCCCAGGTGTCGGGGGCTAGGGCCTGCAGGGGAGCTGGCGGAGGGCAAGCGCACCGTCCGGCCTTCCCAGGTCCGCGGAGGGCGTGCCCACCATCAGGGGTGCAAAGCCCCGCTGCACAGGCACACAAGCGCAGGTAAGCACAAGGGCATCTACGCGGGCAGGGGACAGGGCTCCTGGAGGACACACCAGTGGAGGGCGTGCTCCCACCCCTGGCTGAGGCCCGTCCCTGCAGGGGTCTGGGCGCACCCCGGGGCCCGGCCGTGCTGCCTTCTGGGGGGAAGCACTGTGCCCGTGGTTCCTGGGGGATGCCTGGGTGGGGTGTGCTCCTGAGGATCCAGAGAGAACCCCGAGGAGGCAGGTGTCCTTAGCTGGGAGAAATCCGGGGGGGTAGAAACATTTATTTCGACAATATGGGGCAGAGAAAACACCTGGATACGCAACTCCTAACACAGACAGTGCGCGACAGACACACGGACGGAAGCCGCTGGGAGCCCGGAGCCCTGCAGGACAGGGTGCCTCCGCACAGGTAGCCCGCGGCCGGGCAGTGGCGGGTTCCAGAATGCCTCCTGCAGAAGCCCCGGGGACCGGGGACCCCCCAGCACACACACAGCTCGCAGTTCTTGTCTTTCTGCTGCAAAGCCGAGTGCACGTCCCGCGGGACTTGGCCTGTCGTGAGCCGTGGGGCCCCGGCTCCCCGCGCACCAGTGTGGAAAGCGCGGATGCCAGCAGTTGTGAGAGACTGCGCGGCACCGACGACACCGTGCACCACCGGAGCCTGCCTGGCCGCGGCCAGCAGCCCGGCCGCCCAAGGGAGCCAGCGCACACAGCCGAGCAACCGGGGGCTCCGTCCGGAGCCATCCGGGGGGGCCGGGCACCGGCGGCCTAGCTGACGAAGGCGGCAATGGCCACCAGCTGCAGGGCGGCCTCCAGGCCGTGCAGCGCCAGGCGCGTGGCACCGAGGATGGAGTCGGCCTGCAGCACCAGGGTCTGCCAGAGCAGGAAGTGGGTGGACAGCAGGGCGCCCCCCGCGGTAAGGACCAGGCTGATGGCCAGCGGCACCTCCGCCTCCGTCAGGTTGCCCTTGGTGCCTGGAGAGCAGAACAGACGCGCGAGTGGGCACCGGGTCAGGACGCCCACCGAGCCCTGCGTGTGCCCGGGAAGGCGGCAGCTCATCACCGGCACGGCCTCCAGATGCAGGCCTGAGGGCCTCCTGGAAGAGGTGCTGTTGTGGCCACCACGTCACGTGTGAGCGGTCAGAAAGCAAAGTGCCACAAGGGGCTGCGTTCTCCTCGTGAGGGCAACAGCCAGCTGCAGCCATGATGTTCCATCTCCGCCTCTGGGTCCGCTGTGGGCATGGGAGAGGGGACTTGGTTTTCTAAAAGTGGTCCCAGTTGCTTTCTGACACCTTTCTCTAATTCCAAGTGGGTGGAGGAAGTTTCTTTTAAAGTTTCCAGGGATCCCTGGGTGGCGCAGCGGTTTGGCGCCTGCCTTTGGCCCAGGGCGAGATCCTGGAGACCCGGGATCAAATCCCACGTCGGGCTCCCGGTGCATGGAGCCTGCTTCTCCTCCCACTGCCTGTGTCTCTGCCTCTCTCTCTCTCTGTGACTATCAAAAATAAATAAAAATTAAAAAAAAAATAAAAATAAAATAAAGTTTCCAAAAACAGGGGATCCCTGGGTGGCGCAGCGGTTTGGCGCCTGCCTTTGGCCCAGGGCGCGATCCTGGAGACCCGGGATCGAATCCCACATCGGGCTCCCGGTGCATGGAGCCTGCTTCTCCCTCTGCCTGTGTCTCTGCGCCTCTCTCTCTCTGTGACTATCATAAATAAATAAAAATTAAAATTAAAATTAAAAAAAAAAAAAGTTTCCAAAAACAAAGCACCTGGGCGGCCTTCGCTCAGGGCATGATCTCAGGGTCCTGGGATGGAGCCCCACATGGGGCGCCCTGCTCAGTGGGAAGCCTGCCTTTCCTCCCTCTGCTGCTCCTCCCACTCCTGCTCTCTCTCTCAAAATAAATAAGATCTTTTAAAAAAAAATTTCCAAAAATATTTTTCTCTGGGCTAAGGGCAATTCTGGAGTGCGTTGGGCACACCCGTAAAACACAACTGGGGATTCTACGAACGGGTCAGTCACAGGAAACGCTGAGCCCCGGCTGCTGGAGGGGAGCCGGTGCCCCGCGCCACCTGCCGCCCCAGGGGTGTGGGCTCGTCCGCGCCAGCGATGCCCACAGGCCCCCGCAGTGCTGCGGGGGTGACAAGGGCACGTGCCTGCGTCTTCGCTGGTGGGCGTCGGCGTCGCTGGTGCAGGTGGGCGGGACATGCTGCTGTGCCCGGGCGGGGTGCAGGGCCGGGGAGCCAGCTGTCGGTCGCCACCAGCTCTTCCCGTGCGGGTGCTCCTACACACGGTAGGCGCCCGCTGCGGAGCGCCAGAGGGTGGCCTGCGGCGGCGCGGGAGGCAGAGAGGGCCGGAGGCCTGCACCCCGGTGGGGCCCTCTGTGGTCGGAGAACACAGTGGGGAGCAGCCCGTGGGCCCCGGGGGTGGACGGAGAAGGCTCCGCCACCCCGTTGGGGCCGAGACAGAAACTGCAGGTGCTTCTCCTCCAGGCTGCTGAGGCCAAGGGCAGGGGAAGGAAGGAGGGGAGGGGACTCGGGGCCCTGGTCAGCTGGCCAGGCTGCATTCTGGCCTCAGCGTCTCTGCTCCCCCGTGGCTTCGGGGGGACAGGCTTCCATGTGGAAGCTCCCCCCTCCCCCCGGTGCCGCTGCGGTTCTGCCTCTTGAACAAGGCTTCTGAATACATGGATCCTCAAGGACATCGTACGGCGAAGCCCATAAGTGACCAAGCGGAGGACACCAGTGACTCCAAGAACCCCATTGTAAGGGGGGCCTGTTTCGAGGCCGCCAGCTTGGGGGCTGGGAAGTCTGCAGCCCCCATACTACGTGGTCTTGCGTCCACTCACCAAGATATAACCGAGCCACTTCCAGAATCCCCGTGAGGAGCAGCAGACTCAGGTCGAGCACCAGGTAAGGATAAGGATAAGTGAAAACCTGACCTGCAGAGCAGTGGGCAACAGGGCGGGGGCCCAGTTACGGGGCTGTTGCGGGCCACAGCGAGCACACCTCACCGGGCTCCGCGACGAGGACTCACTTTTATATATGATCAGGAGCAGCGTGGCCAGGAAATACAGGGCATCATACGCCCCACTCAGGCAGAGCAGCATTTGCAGAGACACGGACGAGAGCTGGCGGCGGCGGTTAAGGACTTGCGGGGGACCCAGCGGGGGCCCTGCCCGTACAGCCACCTGCCCGGTGCTCAGGGGCGCCCTGCCTGCGGGCCTTCCACCCAGACTCCTGGCACCCCGGGAAATGTTCTAGCCTGGAGCAGGAGGGTCGGCCTGTCCCTGGCGACTGCGGGCGGGACAGCCTTGGAGCACCAGGCTTCCCCGGGCCCCGGGGACAGGAAAAATGACTTTTTTTCATTTTCTTCAAAGAAAATATTCTTTTTTCATGCAGTTAAACATCTACCAACCTTCCCTGAGTGCCGTACCCCTCAGGTCCGCGTGCGGTACAGGGGGTCTGGGAGTCCAGGGTGAGGGGTCCGGGCTCTCTTGCTCCGGGCAGCTGGGGGGGGGTGCAGACCCCCCCCAGACCCCCCACTCGAGGTGCAGGGCCGTGGGGGAGGCGCGGAGCCAGCGCACCTGTTAGTGAACGTCCCTACCGCTTCAAATGGAATTTCTACTCAGAACTCATAGAAAAGGTGGGGGCGGGCGCTCAAGGGAGCAGAAAGCAGGAACTCGGGAGCTGCCTTCAGGTGTGCAGGGGACCATCCTGGGGCGGCCCGGGGACATGGGGACACCGCAGAAGGATACCATCGTGGACGATGCTCTCCCTGCAAGAGAAAGCACGGGAGTCGGTGAGGCCCCGGGTCCAAGCTGGGCTCCCCCGGGCCGTTCCCAGTGCGACGGGGGACCCGGCTCGTCCCTGTACCCCGTACGGGCAGACAGAGCCCCCTCTCCCCGGGCCGGCGGCCAGATCCCCTCCAGCAGCTCAGCATCCGTCCCCCAGGAGGAGCGGGCAGGCGACGGCCCCCACCCGCTGCTTCCTGCCTCCTGCCCCCCACGGAATCACAGGGGGCCTTTCCTGATGCAGAGCCACGTCTTTTCCTTCGTAAATGACGGCGGTCGGTTGCTCTCCTCGGGACTTTTACACGTGACCCCAAACCCACGCAGGAACTTCCTGAAGCGGCGGCCCCATCTCTTCCAACGGCGCGCCTCTGGGACCGTCTCGTGCAGCGTCTGGCTTCCCCTCATCTCTCCCCTCATCGCACGAGGACACCCCCTCTCCCCGCAACAGTCTTCGTGATCACACGTTTTGAGTTTGCTTCGATGAATCCTCCAATCGAACGTGTCCCGGGGCAGGTCCCTGTCTCAAGAGGCACGCTCGTGGCACAACTGGGACAGGTGGAAATGCCACTAAGAACTCAGACTTGGGCCACAGGCCCTGGAGGAGGCTTGAGCGAGCAGGACGGGGCGCGAACAGCCGGCCGCGCTCCATCGGGGGGAGCTCTCAGCAGCGGTGGGTTTTTGTGGGGACGTGAGGGCAGATGCGGGCGTCCTGTGGAGCGTCGCTTGGCAGGGGTCCCAAACGGGTGAGCACGCGGATGGGAACAGACTCAGAGCCCAGCGTCAGGGGCGGCATGCCGGGCAGGGACCAGGAGGCTAGACGGGTGCCGCCGGTTCCGGGCACCGGCTCTCAGAACCCACTCATGCCTTTCCAGGCCCGCTGAACTCGGCCGCCTGGACACTGGCTGTTACTTGGGTGGATTTCACATCAAGTGGGGTTTCCCCCTTGATTCTTCTCTTGAAGGTTGGCTTCAGACACCGCAAACCTACGTGCCAGCCAACTACAATCACAGATCAGACCGCGGGGGCTCAGGGCGGAAACGTTGCGTAAAGCCTTAGGTGATACAGGACGTAAATGACTAACACTGAAGGTGGCCGCAGTCCGGGTGGCTCCTTCCCGAGCTCGGACCTGCAGGAGCTGCTTCTAAGCGTGGCCATGGCCTCAGGACTGAGCGGTTTTTGCCAGCGAGTTGCAGGAATAACAATACGGCCGTGAACAGGTGTCTGGGAAGAACAGGTGCGCCCCGAGGTGCTATGCCAGCGTCACAGGCCCGTTCCGTTCCGGGGGGAGCTCTCCTTTCAGCAAATGAAGACACGGCGCGTTGCCGGGGCCTTCCGCAGAGGGGGGCCGCAAGCGAGAGCCCAGCGCCCTGCTGCCGGCCGGCCCCGTTTCCTGGCTCCAAACCAGAGGAGGAAATTCGGGGCCCGAGCGACACAGCTGCCGCCCGCTGCTGCCCTGCCTCCCCGTTACACACGGTGCATACCAGAGCTGTCGGGTTTGCGGAGTGCTGGGTCCCATGCCGGACACAGTGACGCCGGGACCCTGGTGACCCCACCAGCAGGAGCAATGCCTGCAGCCGGTGAGGCCTCCGCGGCCCAGTGGGAGGGGCACTGGCGGTGCCAGCTCTCACAGGCCCACGTTGCCTGGCACCGTCCTGCACACAAGCAGCTCGACTGACAAGCTCCTGCGCTGGCCCGGGCTCCCGACCCGTCACCCTCTGCAGTGCAGCTGCCACAGCCGGCCGGGCTCCAGGGGGACGCTCAGAGCCGCCGGCTGGGGTCCAGGGCAGCACGCACGCAGCCCCCCAGGGCTGGCTGTGGGAGATGGGGGCACCCCCTGGGGTCAGCGGAGGGGCACGGGGCACCCACTAGGGTCAGTGGAGGGGGGGATGGGGGGCCGCCCCCAGGGTCAGTAAAGGGAGATGGGGCACCCCCCAGGGTCAGCCAAGGGGCACGGGGCACCCACTAGGGTCAGCGGGGGGAGGAAATGGGGGCCTCCCCCAGGGTCAGCGGAGAGCATGGGGCACCCCCAGAGTCAGTGGAGGGGGAGGATGGGGGGCCGCCCCCAGGGTCAGCAGAGGGCTCGGAGCATCCCCCGGGTCAGCGGGGGCAGGTGGGGCCCCAGGGCCGGCACAGCCGGGCGTCAGCGCCGAGGGGCAGGGCGGCGGGAGGACACGAGGCGCCGAGACCCCGACCGCGAGCCGCCGCCTGCCCGTCCCCGCGGGAGGAGGCGGGACCGCGCCCGCCCCGGAGCGCCCCCGCCGGGCCCTGCCCTCACCTCGCCGCGCGGCAGCCATCTTGCCGCCCGGCCCCGCCCGCCGGGTCCGCCGCGATCCCGACAGCCTCTCGGCTCCGCGCTCTTCGCGACCCTTCGGCCATTTTCGCCTCTGCTCGCGAAGGGGCTGCCGCGCTTCGGGAGTCGATTCCGATCCGCGGCCGAGGCCCGTTCAGCGCGTCCGGCAGCGCTCGGGCGCCTCCGTAGAAGAGGAGGCGGAGAGCCGAGGCTCGGGGTCCCGGGCTCGGGGCCGCTCGGCTCCGCTCGGCTCCGCTCGGACGGACTCGGCTCCCGCTCGCGGCGGGGCGGGCGGAGCCTGAGCGAGAGGGTCTCCGGGCCCGGCCGCGCTGCGTCGGAGGCCGGCGAGATCCCGCCCCGCAGACGGCGGCCGCGCTGCGGGGAAACGGGGCGCGCAGGCCTCCGAGGCGCTGAGGCGGGATAGCGCGGGGCCGCTCGGAAGGCCTCGTGCGGCCTCGGGCCACCTCGGACCGACTCGGCTCCGCGCTTCGGACCGCCTCGGCCCTCCTCGGTTCCGGACTCTTCCGCCTCGGCGCGTCTCGACTGGGCCGCTTCGTGCCGGTTCGGCCCCTGTTCGGGCGGCCTCGGGTCGTCTCGGCTCGGCTTGAAGCTTCGGGCGGCCTCGGCTCGGCTCGGCTCGGCTCGGCTCGGCGCGACGCGGCTCGGCTCGGCTCGGCGCGGCTCGGCGCGGCTCGGGCGGCCCTGCTCGCGCTGCGCGCTTCGGGCTCGGTCCCGGCCTTCGGGCGGCCCCGGCTGGCGCCTTCGGGCGGGCTCGGCGGAGTCCGGATGGAGGACTCGGACTCGGCCGCCAAGCAGCTGGGCCTGGCCGAGGCGGCGGCGGTGGCGGCCGCGGCCGCTGTGGCGGCGGCGGCCGCGGCCGCGGCGGGAGGCGAGGCGGAGGAGCCGGTGCTCAGCAGGGACGAGGACTCGGAGGAGGACGGAGACTCCGAGGCAGAGCGCGAGACGCGGCGGGTGACGGCCGTGGCGGTGATGGCCGCCGAGCCCGGGCACATGGACATGGGCGCCGAGGCCCTGCCCGGCCCCGACGAGGCCGCCGCGGCCGCAGCCTTCGCAGGCAAGTGCCGCCCGCCCGCGGTTCCCGCGCACCTGCCCACCTGGCCCGTGCACCCGTGCACACCTGCATACCTGGCCCGTGCATCCGTGCGCACCTGCCCACTTGGCCCATGCATCCGTGCGCATCTGGCCCGTGCCCCCGTGCGCACCTGTCCTGCACGCGCTGCCTCCCACACACCAGCCCTATCCGTGCTCCAGCGACCAACCTGCCTCTGCTCCCCCAGCACATGCCGCCCCCCCCCCCCCCCCCCCCCCCCCGCATGCCTCACACCTACTTCATTGCCCTGACGTTCCTGCACGCCTGTATGGTGTCACCAGCCTGGCCCTGCCCAGCCTGCACACTTCTTCCCCGACCTCCTTACCTTGTGCCAGGCTCACTCCCTCTTGTGAAGCACTCTGCGCTCCTTCCAGAACCTTCTCAGCACCTGTCCCTTGCTCCATTTTCTCTGCGTCTCCCTGGCACTGGTGATACTGGGGGCTGGGGGATTAGGGGAGTGGGGATCAAATGTGGATGCTGGCCTGGAGGGGCCTGCGGGTGGCTCTGCCTGGTCACCTGGAATGCTAAGGGCCAGTTCAGGGGTGACCTGAGAGCTGGGGAGCAGGACAGTGCTCACCCAGCTTGGGAGGCCCTGTGGCCTTTGGGAGCAGAGGCCAGCACGTGGGGTTGTCTCCTCAGATTGCCCTGCTGGTCTGTCCCTGCCTCCCCCACCCCGTTTCGTTTATGGATCTTCCCTCCGCACTAAGGTGTTCCTGGCCAGTTGCTTTCCCAGGGAAAAGCCGGCCTGTGGTTTTGTGTCTCGTCACAAAGAACATTGCCAAGTGTCGTGACCCAGGGAGCCTCAGAGCACCCCCTTTAGAAGTAGAGCCTCCCCACACTGCCAACCCACAGCTGTAGAGACTTTCCCAGGGTTGTGCCCTCCCCAACTGGGAGCTCCCCGGCAGCCCTCCAGGACTCCAGGAGTGTGCAGGCACCCTGGCAGAGTGTCGTGTTGTCACTCTCCCCCAAGGAGCCTCCAGGTCTGGGACGGACAGCGGCCTCCTGGGTCCTGGTGTCCTGGGCACCCGGCCAGGTCCTGCTGGCCCCCGAGCCGCCCTGGGTCCTGGTGTCCTGGGCACCCGGCCAGGTCCTGCTGGCCCCCGAGCCGCCCGTCTGTGGTGGGCTGCTTGGCGTCCTCGCAGGACGGGGAAGAAGGCTTTGTGGCTGCTGGAGCCTTTGGTTCTCGTAGCTAAACTGGTTTAATGTCGGGATTTTATGGACCATGAAGTGTTTCTTCAGGTTTTTGTGCTTTTTTGCATGTTGTTTTGGATGCAGAAAAGGAATGGGTTACTATTCCTCATGGCCTCGGAGAAATGTGTTTTTCCTGGAAATTGCATCGCTGTGTTTTTGCACGTGTGAAAGCAGTACAGCTTTCCTGTGGGACGTTCCGAGGTCAGGTAGTTTCCCGGGGGAAGTAACTTGGGGACCTGCTGCCCGTCTGAGGCCACCGCCTCCAGGCACGCAGCTGCTGGGCCCAGTGGAGTGTGCTCAGACAGGGCTCTCCTCGGCCGGGGACACGGCACGTGGTCTGGTGGAGGATGCGGACGGGCCACAGGTGTCTCAGTGCAGTTTGGTGGGCGCTGGCCTCGTGGGACAGGCTGGTAGGTGCTGAGCACCCCCCACATGCCCGAGGCTGCCCAGGCACTGGCTGTGCTAGAGTGCTGGGTGGTCCAGGGGGCCCGCAGCCCAGCCCGGAACGGGCCCGGAAGGAAAGCAGGAGGGGGGCGGTGAGGGAGGACGGGGACCTGCCTTGCCCTGTGCCGACCTGGAGGGGCAGCCAGTAAAGGGGGGACTGTGTGTCGCTGGCACCGCGGGTGTCTGCTCGCAGGACGATCACAGGGTGTGCAGCCTTGCTGTATGGTTTCCTCCTAAAAGGGTGCGAGAAGCCCGGGGGCGGTCTGGCCAGGCCTGCTGCTGTCTTGATGGGGCCTGGCGGGGGTGGGGGTGAGGACCCAGGTCACCTAGGCTGTGGCTGGGAAGTGCTCAGTGAGAGTCCCTTGTTGGCAGTTCAGGTACCTGATTGAGAGATGCTGTTCTGGGGCCCAGGGCAGGCCTCTGGCTCTGAGCATGCGCCGAGTCAGGCTCCTGTGTTGCAGAGGTGACCACTGTGACCGTGGCCAACGTGGGTGCCTCCGCAGACAATGTCTTCACCACGTCCGTGGCGAACGCCGCCTCCCTCTCGGGACACGTTCTGGTAAGCCACCCCGCCGACACTCTTCCCCCGACCCCAGAGGTCTGCCCGAGCCTGGGCTCACCCAGAGGCCCGCCCTGGGTTCCCTGGCGCTGGGAGGGCTGCTGCTCTGCCCTCAGGCCATGCTCGTGTCTCCTGTCCCTGCCAGATGACCGCACACAGGGGACCCCCCTGCAGCCTTGCCAGGACCACTAGTTAGGGTCTATTTATGGCCTTGATCGCACACCTGGGATGCTGTATCCCTGGAAGCAAAATTACTGTCGTTGGCATGGGAACAAACAGGAAACTCACCCTCTTACGACAGCAGACTACAGATTTAAGAGACTTGCTTTATTTCCTAGGGCGTCAGAACGCATACGAGCTGATAGCCAGGTGATACTTTCTCGCAGATTCTGGTTTATCCTCTGTCCTAGAAGAGTCTGGAGCCAGAGGGTCAGGGAGCGACGGTGCCTCCTGGGTGCGGTCGGGAGACCCGCAGACTTAGTCTGATCCAGATGAGGAGCTGGGTCTCACGGGTCTGTGTATCCTCCTAGGCCTTAACAAGGAGAGTGTTTCGTGACTCATAAACGAACACACAGCATTACCTTTTCCTGGTAGAGGGTTGCGTGTCTTCGGTGATTCAGACACGAGCTGTGTTGACGTCCTTACTGGGGTGTTGACCCTCCAGGTGTAGGGGCCCAGGCCCTGGGTGCGTGTGCAGGTGTGCGTGTGCTCGGGGGCCGGGGGGTCCCTCGACTCCACGATGAGCACGTGCTCACTTCCCCTGATTGGATTTTCAGGTGTAAGAAAGGTCTTTTCAGTTTGCCCTCGTCGGCTCTGTTCTCAGCACGAAAGCATCAGAGCACCCCAGAATGCTGGGTTTGAACCAATGGCTCGGAGTGTCGCCTGTCCCAGGGCTGTCTGGGCAAAGCCTCGAGTGTTTGCCAGAGGCCCGTGAGGCGTGTGCCTGGGGACGGCGGGTGGTCTCCGCTCCAGCAGGGACCAGAGGGGTGTGGCTCACCCGGGGAGCAGCGCAGCTTGAAGGGCCAGGCCAGGCGGGCACGGAGGAGGTGGGCACTGTCCCCGTGGCAGCATGGCTGGGGGACCGCATGGCGCGGGAGGCCCTGGTGCCTGGTGGACCGGGCAGAGCTGTGCGCGGGGCACAGGTGCCAGAAGGGAGTCCTGCCCCAGACCCCAGCTGTGACTTCTCTGTGCCCTCCCTCGAGGCCTGTGACCTGGCAGGAGCTGCCCCAGTAGACGTGAGCGTACTTCCTGGTTCCAGGGTGTTCGGGGGACGGCTTTGTTCCTTGCCCTTGGCCTGCAGTCGAGAGCGTTTGCTCAGGGCCACCCCGGCGTAGCCTCGTGTGTCCTGTTCTCGGCTCTGTGTTTAGGAGAGGCCGGGGGGTCCCCTTGCCGGGGTGTTTACTTAGTGAGGACCGCATCCCGCTGCACCCAGCAGCAGGCTCTGCGCCGCTGTGACACGGCTCAGGGAACGCCCCTTCCTCCAGTCTGGCAGGACGGCACTGCAGATCGGGGACAGCCTAAACACCGAGAAGGCCACGCTGATTGTGGTGCACACGGATGGGAGCATCGTGGAGACGTCGGGGCTGAAGGGGCCGGCCGCTCCTCTCACCCCAGGTGCGCCCTCCTGCCCTGGGCTTGCCGGGCGCCTGTCGGCCGCACTGGGGGGCAGCTGACTCCCTCAGTTATTTCTTTTAAAGATTTTATTTGGGGCGGGGGCAGAGGCACGGGGAGCAGCAGAGTCCCCACGGAGCAGGGAGCCCGACGTGGGTCGAGCCCAGGACCCCGGGATCGTGACCTGAGCCTCAGGCAGGGGCTTCACTCACTGAGCATTCCCCCCCCCCGCCCCCTGACTTACTTATGTGGGTATTTGGAGTGTAAACATGGAGTAGAGAGAGTGGGATTTTCTGGGCTGACAAAGAGCCGCCCAGAGCCGGAGGGGGCGGCCGCGGAGAACCGCTGAGAGTCCGAGGGGTGGTGGTTCCCTCCCGGGGGCTGGGGGCGTGCCTGGCGCCCCGAGTCTCACCGCGCTGCCTCTGCCCAAGGCCCTCAGTGCCCTGCGAGTCCTGCAGCTCCCGGCCAGGACAGAGGCGGGACCAAGTATAACTGGGACCCGTCGGTGTATGACAGCGAGCTGCCCGTGCGCTGCCGCAACATCAGCGGGACCCTGTTCAAGAGCAGGCTGGGCTCAGGTGAGGCGGGGCCGGCTGCAGGGGCAGTGCTGACCCGCGGAGGTCAGGAGCAGGGGAGAGGCGGGGCGCCGGCACGGCCCGAGTTCCCAGCCCCAGTCCGGGAGGGGACGGTCGTCCCCAGGTCCGCATGACACGGCTGCATGGGGCTGCGGTGCCGGGGACGCCACGCGGGGACGGAGCCTGTCCAGATGCTGTCCACGGGACAGGGAACGCACGCGGGCCCAGGCTGGGCCCTGGCGTCGGTGGGCATCCACGGGGAGCCGGGTGCGAGGGGCAGCCCGCGTCCACTGTGCTGGTCCCGCGTGTCGTTTCAGGAGGCCGGGGCCGGTGCATCAAGCAGGGCGAGAACTGGTACAGCCCCACGGAGTTCGAAGCCATGGCAGGACGAGCCAGCAGCAAAGACTGGAAAAGGAGCATCCGCTATGCGGGCAGGCCGCTGCAGTGCCTCATTCAGGTGTGCGGGCCACCCTCCCGTGTCTCAGCGCAGGGCTCCCGTCGCCACAGGAGTGTCTCCCCAGGCGTGGGCCGTGGGTCCTCTGCCCCCTGACCCTGGGGCCCTGGGCCGGGCACCCGCCTCCGCCCGAGGGCGGTGGTCCAGGAGCGCACGAGGCAACACGGGAGCTCCGGTTAAGGTGCCTGTGCCCTCCGAGAGCCCGACTTCCCTCTGCCTCGGTTTACACATCCCAGGAGGAGAGGGCTTCTAACTGCTGTTTCCAGCTTAGTGCTTTGGGGGTTACTCAAGAGGTCACGCCCGTAGAATCTCTCCGTGCCCCCAGTAACGGCCTCGTGCCAAACAGAGGTGTGGGGATGGAGTGTCTGGGAGGGACAGGGTCTCACCTCACAGGTGGCAGAGCTAGTTGTCCCCTAGCGTGGATGGCTCACATGGGAGGCCGACTCCCTACCTACCGCGGGACTCTTTGACTTTCAGGACGGGATCCTAAACCCTCATGCTGCCTCTTGCACCTGTGCCGCATGCTGTGACGACATGACCTTGGTGAGTCACCAGGAGGTGACCGGTCGTCAGGCTCGCTCAGCAGCTGTCTGCTCGCAGGCACTTCGACCCTCAGCCCCCCGCCCCGCCCCGTCCTGCTCCTGCTGCTGTGCACGCGTCCCCGTGTCCCTGGTGCCCCACAGCATAGCTCAGATTCTCACTCAAATTCTGGCTTTCCGACATTCCTCTGGGGCCCTCGGGGGTGTGCGAGGCTGGCCCCGCAAGGTGGCCGGAGCACGCGGACGGGGCTTGTCTGAACACAGAAAGCTCCTGCGACATCACCATCATAACCCCAAGACCAGACACACGCTTTCTTTTTTTTTTTTTTTTTTTTTATTTTATTTTTTTTTAATTTTTATTTATTTATGATAGTTACACACACAGAGAGAGAGAGAGAGGCGCAGAGACACAGGCAGAGGGAGAAGCAGGCTCCATGCACCGGGAGCCTGACGTGGGACTCGATCCCGGGTCTCCAGGATCGCGCCCTGGGCCAAAGGCAGGCGCCAAACCGCTGCGCCACCCAGGGATCCCACGCTTTCTTTTTATGGTTGTGAGAAGCATATACATGCTTTTTCATAATCTATGTTTTTAAATGTTACTTCTTAATACCACGTTGAAGTTATTTATAAGGCTTTTAATGTTCTTTGAAATACTTCTTTTTCCTAGATCTTTCTCAAGGAGTTAGTCTTGAAAAGAGTAACTATTTTTCATCGATTTTCACATGTGCTGCTGTGTTGTTTTCAAAACCGTGATACTGGTCTGTAACGTATGAATATCCCAGTCTTGTTTCAGCCTTTCTTAGTGTTGAATTCTGTTTTAAAACATATTCAAATTTTAAAAGCTGCTTAATGAGTTTCCTGATTTTATTTTGAATACTCCTCTGGTTAATCATTAGAAGATAAGAAAGAACGTTCAATTGGAGAGACGTCATATTCTTGGGTGGAAAAATGAAACATTCTAAAATTGTCTAGTTGGTGTAAGGACTAAACGTGAATCTAATGGCATCGACGATGGGATATTTCTATGAAAATTAAATGACTTTAAAGTTCACCTGGAGAAGCTGGTCGTGAGATTCTTGGGGATCTCGTAGGGAGAGACGCGCCATAAGAAGGAACTTGTTCCGTGTTGAGGTTGAGGATACTTGGTAGAGTGATTTGCAGCTACTCCAAGACGCTGAAATACGTGTCAGTCTAACAGAACGTGTACCGACTCCGAGTATGAAAACCCTAGAAGGTGCCGTGGGGGGGGGATCAGAGAAGCCTGCGGGGTGGTGGGCAGCGCGGAGCCGCCGGTTCTTCCCACGGGGTTCTTTGGAGCTTTAAACAAGCTAACTTTAAAATTTATATGAAAAGTTAAAGGAAATAGGACAGCCAAAGTAACTTTGAGAAAATGACAAATTGGAGGAGTCCCAGCGCACGCCGGTTAAGCCCTGTCCGCTGCTGTCGTCGTGAAGATGTGTCCGTGGAGCAAGAGGCCCGCATGCACTCGCACACCAGCTGCTGACACAACCAGATGGCCCGGGGCCTAGACACCCGCTGTATACACAGACGACTGTAAAATGGGCCACAGATTCAGATTTATCCGAAACAGAAAACTAGCGGTTTTGGAAGAAAACGGGAGAACTTCATGGCCTCGGATTTCCCAGATGTGAAACCACAGGCACGATCCGTGAACTAGAACTTGGTGACTCGAATGCCTCCGTTCTTCCCCGCGAGGGCGGCAGTAAGGAGCCCGTGCACCTGCGCTCCGGCCTCCCTGCAGCTCAGCGTGACAGCAGCGTCCCCCCGCCAGCCCCGGCCAAGCTGTCGCGGGTGTGAACAAGAGCGCACTGCCTTCCTGCACCTGCCTCTCGGGGCCAGGCTCCACCAGGAGCGGTAGGGCAGGCGTGCGGCCTCCGAGCATCCCCCAGGCTCCCGGGGGGAGGTCCACGCTGGGGAGGCCCTGCCCAGAACCGCTGCCCTGACAGTCATGGGGGCTGCCCCGGCTCTGCAGCCACGCTGGTGGACGTGCATCTCCATGTTGCTAGAACACGTCAGACGCAAAGAAACAGAAAGCGCAAGGCACGCAGAAGAAAAGCAGTGGCAGACACGGCTCAGACGTTGCTGGGCATAAGGCCTCCCGGCCCCGTCCGTCTGCGTTCACAGAACTGAGGGAACCCGTCTGAAGAACCACGGAAGGTGTCTGCTCAGGCGGCCGCCGCAGGGCCCCACCGACAGGGCGGGGTCTTCGACCTCGGAAACGAGTTTTCTCCTGGCTCTGAGGCTGGACATCCCGGGCGAGGCCCGCTGGCAGCAGGCGCCGTGCTGAGCGTCCCACGGCAGAGGGAGCCAACCGGAGACCCCTCGGATCAGGGCCCCCACGACCCTCCCCACTGCGGATCCAGCCAGGGGGGTCCCGCCTCCCTCGCTCGGTGCCCCGCAGGAGCGTCTCCGCAGTTGGAGAACATCCACAACAGGATAGGAATTACAAAAAAGAACTAAGTGGAAATTCTAGAATTGAAAAATAGAAGACCTGAGTGAAAAATTGTGTGGAAGGGCCCACAGCAGTGAGGTCCCCGCGGTTCCCATGGGTCTCACGCCCCCAGTGTAGTAACGTCCAGCGAGATGCTCCAGCCGTCGTTCCCAGCACCCCCCTGCCCCCGTGGACCCCCCAACGATCACCGGCCGGTCTGTGCTTGCTGGTGGGCTGAGGTTTCCCCTGAACTTAGGGACCTGGGACCACAGTGCCCCCTCCTTCCTGCCGGAATGTTCTCTCGTTTCAGGCTCTTCTTTCTCCTGGAGCGGTCCCTCTTTGTTTTGTCTTCTAGCGGTTCCTAAACATTCCATATGTTGATGAGGCTTTTTCTTGCTTTCAAACAGCGTTGTTCATGTATTCTTTTAAAAAGTGTTCTTTCTGTCATTTTAAGGAATTTAGGGCCTGAGAGAGGCTGGTCTTTGCAGCTTCCCTCGATGAGCCCTGCGCTGCCCCTGGTGCAGGCAGGAGATGGCGTGGGGCAGCTCATCCTCCCTGCTCACTGTGCCTCTCCCCGCAGAGTGGTCCGGTCAGGCTCTTTGTCCCCTACAAAAGGCGCAAGAAGGAGAACGAGCTGCCCACAACCCCCGTGAAGAAGGAGCCCCCCAAGAACATCACGCTGCTTCCCGCCACGGCTGCCACTGCCTGTGAGTTTGAGCAAGGTGCAGCCACGGCCCCTCTGACCCTCCGATCCCTGGGGCTCACTGTTCAGAGCAGGGGATACCCTCTGGGTGCCCCTCGGGGGGCTCCCTCATCTCCGTAGACTCCTTCACGTGTGCCCCGCATGTATTTCTTCGTGACACAAACCAGAGCGGCGCCTGCTTGATAGGGGCGTCGTGGGACCACCCTCTCAGTGAAGGTTCTGGGGTCTTGGTCTTCACAGCCTTAGGCATGTGCCTGCCCGTGTGTGGCCCACAGTGTTGTCTCGCACACGGGAGGACAGACAGAAAGCCTGGCTGAACCGCAGAATGGGCCACAGGGATTTACAGATGGGGCAGGGCAGTCTCTCAGGCAACGTGCCAGCAGTGAGCACCTGTGCTAGGTGCCTGCAGAGGGTGTGAACTCAGGGTGACCCGGAAGCACCTGCAGGTGGGGCGGAGTCGGGATGGGAACACTTGTAGGCGGGGTCGGGTTGGAGGGCCAGGAGCACCTGCAGGAGGGGTGGAGTCGGAGGGATGGGAGCACTTGTAGGCGGGGTCGGGTTGGGGGGCCCGGAGCACCTGCAGGAGGGGCGGAGCCGGGGGTGGGGCTGGGAGCATCTGCTGGTGGGTTGGAGTGGGGGCGGGCCCTGGGGAGCACCTGCAGGTGAGGTGGAGTGGGAGGGCGGTCCTGGGAGCACCTGTAGATGGACTGGGGGGCCAGGAGCACCTGCAGGTGCAGTGGACTCGGGGAGGTCCCCGAGGTGACGCAGCAGCAGAAGTGCTGGGGGTTATGTTTTCTGTTTTCTGCTGATGCAGTTCCTGCCTCCGTTGCCAGGTCAGCAGTGCGGGGTCACCGAGAGCCCGCCGTCCATTCCCCCCCACCCCCACCCCCCCGTCCCGAGCTCCCTGCAAGGCACCACAGGTCACTGGCCTCCGGCCGTCCTTGCAGAGGCGCCTGGGGCGTGTGCCCTGGGCGAGCCCAGTGGTAAAAAGCGCTTCTGCTTTTCCAGTCACCGTGACCCCCTCAGGACAGATCACTACCTCGGGCGCGCTGACCTTTGACCGGGCATCCACAGTGGAGGCTACCGCCGTCATCTCTGAGAGCCCAGCCCAGGGCGACGTCTTCGCGGGAGCCACGGGTGGGTTGTCCTCGGCACCACCCGCAGCTGGGCAGGCCCGGGGTACGGGTCGGTGGGTGTCTGCCCACTGCTGCCCTCCGCCAGTTGTGCACACGAGCCCCAGGAACCACGGCCAGAAGGTGGAGATGTGGGGGAGGGGACTGACTGTGGGGACTCTACGGTGACCTGTATGCCCCCCAGCCTCTTGGCCGACTCCCTGTGGGTGGTGCAGCTGCAGACGCCCGAGATGTCGGGTCACCCGGCTGTCTTGTTCCTCTGGCCCCCGACAGTGCAAGAGGCAGGTGTGCAGCCCCCGTGCAGGGTCGGCCATCCGGAGCCCCACTACCCCGGCTACCAGGACAGCTGTCAGATCGCGCCGTTTCCAGAAGCTGCGTTGCCAACGTCTCATCCCAAAATAGGTTGGTCCGAAAGTTCGCGCTCGCGGTGCTGTGACCCTAGGACCGTCTCCCCATCCTCCAGGACGTCTTGGGGGTGTCGTGCAGTCACGACGGCGCCTCCACGCTTTTCAACACTTAAGGAGAAGTTCCACTGGAGAAAGTGTGTTGATTTCTTGTTTTATCTTGCTTTTCCCCCCATTACAGTGCTGACCTCCCTGCCGGCCTTGGCGGTCCCCCCCTCCACCCCCACCAAAGCCGTGTCCCCCGCCGTGGTGAATGGGCTGGAAATGTCCGAGCAGCGGAGCTGGCTGTACCTGGAGGAGATGGTCAACTCCCTGCTGAGTACGGCGCAGCAGCTCAAGACACTGTTTGAACAGGCCAAGCAGGCCAGCTCGTACCGGGAAGCCGCCGTGGCCCAGGCCCGAGTCCAGGCGGATACAGAGCGCAAGGAGGTAGGAACCGGTCGGCCCGTGCACACGTGTTGCTGGACACTCACCTGTCTCGGACGTGGGTGTCCTTTCAGACTTCCAGCAGCTGGTGAAGACGTGCCTCAGGTTCTGTTGAGTTTGGAGAGGCGTCTTCGGGCTGTCTGGTGGGACATGTGCGTCTTCCCGGCCCCAGGGGCGCTGGCATGGGTATTTCCCTTCCAGCTTCCAGCACATTCTTCAGAAGTAGGATCCCGAGTCTGGCGTCTGGGTTCATGGAGCATCGGGACACGGCGCTTTCCCACGGCAGCTTGTCGCTGCAGCACAGAGAGGGTCTTAGCCCCGCTGGCTTTTCGTGTGGCCTTCAGGTCGCTGATGGCGTCTTCACTCCGCAGGGGCCCGACCCCAACCTGGCGTAGCTCAGCGTGGCCCCGGAGATGGTCTGCAAGCCAGCTGCAATGCGCAAGGGTGGAGGTGGAGGCTGGGGTGCGCCGGCCACGCGGGTTTGTTGTTTAAGAGTTTATGTATTAGACTGAGAGCCTGGGGGGTGGGGGACAGACTGCCCTGAGCAGGGAGCCCTACTACGTGGGACTCGATCCCAAGACTCTGGGGTCATGACCTGAGCTGACGGCAGATGCTTCACTGACTGAGCCCCTGGCGCCCCCCTGTGCTGCGTTCTTAACAGAAGCTTTTCCCCCTTACAGTCCAGGTGGACTTGGTTTCTAAACAAAACTCAGATTGGTTTTTCCATCAAATCTATATGTAAAAATTTCTGTTTGTTTATTCTTTTTGTAGATCAGAGGAAAGGAGAGTTCTTCAAGTTCTTAATTTTTTATTAGTATTATTTTTAATATTCTATGTATTTATTCATGAGAGACACAGAGAGAGAGAGAGAGAGAGAGAGAGAGAGAAGCAGGCTCCCAGGATCCTGACCTGAGCTTAGGCAGCCGCTCAACCACTGAGACCCCCGAGGCGTCCTGGTTCTGAATTTTTTTAATGATCTCCTAATTTTGCTTTTCCAAGCAAGCAAAGTGCTGCTCTCTTCCTGAAAGAGATAAATGTAAAACATTTTTTAAAAAATTACAATTCTAAACTAATAATCGACAATGAATTTTATAGAAAAGAGAAAAGCAGAAAAAAACCTTGATCTTTTTACCCAAAGACAACGACTGCGAGGTTCTCAAACGTTTGAGACTTTTCTAGGTTTCTTAGTGTCGTTGGTCTCCAACCGAATCCCGGCTCCGTCGGAGGCCCTGTGGTGCTGATGGTGCAGTCCGGTCCTGGCGGCAGGTGCGGAGCTGCAGGTGCAGACCTCCCCAGCGTCTCCGGGGCACAGGCCGCTGTGCGTGGGCTGCGCCTGTGGCCCTTGGGCCCACGCGGGCCGCCCCAGCACCTTGAGGACCCTGCCCCATCGCGTGGCCCGGCCTCGGTCTCTGGCTGCCGCGGGACCCTGTCTGTGTCTGGCGGTCAGGGCAAAGCGTTTGCTTTCCCGCGGTGCGGTTACACCCACGGAGGGGGATGGTGGTGGTGCGGCAGGCCCGCTGGCAGCTCCCCAGAGCCAGGAGGCCGCCCCGCGGACCCACGGCCACATGGGGAAGCGCCTGGGTGGGTGGCGAGGCAGACGCGTGGGGGGAAACTGGCCAAGTGACTTCCTTGGGAAGGAGCGCGTGGGCGGTGGAGCAGACCTCGGGTTGCAGAGGGGGACGTGGGGGTGCGTGGGGCGCTGGAGCCTCGGAGGGGGACGTGGGGGCGCGTGGGGCGCTGGAGCCGCGGAGGGGACGTGGGGGCGCGTGGGACGCTGGAGCCGCGGAGGGGACATGGGGCGCTGGAGCCGCGGAGGGGCCGTGGGGCCGTGTGGGGCACTGGAGCCGCGGAGGGGGGACGTGGGGGCCGCTCTGGGACAGATGGCTCACATGGGGGGCGCTCCTACAGGCAGGTCACTGTGTCCAGGGCTTAGCTCCCCGGGAGACCCTCCCGTCCACAAGGCAGACCCGTGGAGGCAACGGGCTAGGGAAATGCAGAGCGGGGTTGCCGTGGGGTCTTGGTTCCTCACCGTGGACAGCTCCTTGCACAGCCCCGTTTCTCTGCTGCTCCAGCTGCTCATGTTGCCGTGTGCTGACCGGGGCGCTGGGGGTGGTGAGGCCACAGCCCGTGCTTGTGCACGCCCTCGGGGACCTGCTGTCACGGCGCATGACCACCCGCGTGTCTATGCGGTGCTGTCTCTACACCTCTGCCCACATTTAAGTTGGTTATTTGCATTTCCTCAGAAAAAGTGTTTCAGGGGCGCCTGGGGATTCACTCAGGGAAACGTCTGCCTCTTGATTTCAGAGGCCTCCCTGGGTGTGGACTGTCTTTAATTTTTAAAAAAAAAGCAGTTTTATAAAGGGAATGTGATTGTAAGAAGTAGAAGTTATGGTTGTTCGTCGGGTCCCCTACCAAGGCGGTAGGTCCTGCTTGAGGGGCCGAACGCGGATGGTTGGGGTGCCTCTCCCCAGGCACAAGGGGCCTGGGGATCATTTTAGAGGGTGAGGAGGGCGTGTGAGCTGTGAAGACAGCGTGGTCCTCCCTCGTGTCCTGGGGCCCGGGCCTTGCACAGCGCAGCAGCCGGCCCCACAGCTGGTCGTCCATCTGTCCAGCAGTGTTCTTCTGGGAAGGAGCAACGTCTGCACAGCTGGCTGGACGGTGTCTAGGGGACAAAACGGAAGGAATCAGTGTCTTGCTGATTCAAACTGCACAGAAGCATCGATTGGAAACAGCTATTCATGCTCTTATCAGGACAATCGCTGGGCTGTGGCGTCCCGGCTGGTGGCCTGGTCGGCATCCCACCCGGGCTTGACCCACGGAGACCAGTGTTGGGGACACCCTGTGCTCCTCGTGCTGCTCCCCCCCCCCCCCCGCCCAGGACGCAGCTCCTGGCAGCACTCGTCACACAGGAGTCGCAGCTCCACCCTGGCGAGGACATGAGTGGGGAGAGCGTTCTTCTAGTTTTTGATTTTTCATTGGTGATTTTTGTGGATTTTTTTTTCAGAGTAAAATTTGTATGTGACGTAGGCACATTTTCTCTCCTTGGTAAGAATTCTCCAGTGACAAATGGGACGGACGTGAAAGACAGGAAGACACAGTGGAGGTTGTTTACCCCGTGCCGGGGGACGCAGCAACCTTCAGGGGGCACAGAGCTTGGCGGGAGCTTGGTGCGGGGCTGCTGCATGTTTTGCCTCCCACAAGCACGAGCACTGTGGCTCCCAGGTCACACTCAGAGGGTCCAGAAGCTGAATTCCCATCGCGAGACGTTGATGACACGGGGCAGTGTCTTGCCCGGGGCTGGATTGGTGAGGTCGCCACTCTCCAAGGCGGGGCTTTGGGTTTTATTTATAATTTTGCATATTTTAAAGAAAGAAACACGACACAAAATCCCTTTATCCTTCCCATCACATCGGGCGGAAGAACATGAAGTGTCCTAACGGGAGGGCCGCGCCTGGGCCTCCCCATCCCCCATGCCAACCCCCGTGTGCGTCCTGTGCCTGTGGACTTGGAACCAGGCAAGTCTGTGCTTTGTCTGCAGCCACAGAGGGGCCGCGTTCCTGCAGGTCATGGCGAACCAGTGCGTGATCCGGGGCCGGGTGGGGATGCCGCGGGGCTCTGGCCTGCAGATAGCCTGCAGACCTCACGCACAGACCCCAGTTCTGCTCACAGGGGCAGCCACACCCGGACGCTGGGCTCCTGTGACACAAAGAGCCCTCACCTGCCCGAGACCCCATGGGAGCGCGCTCTGGGGGACGTTGTGCGGCCTGGAAGGGCACAGGAGGGCGGGAAGGCCCTCACTCGAGCCGCGGCGGGGCGGGCAGGGCCGTGGCTGTCCAGGCTCTGCCGCAGGGAGAGCGCCAAGGGACTTTGTGCTGAGGATTTGCCATGCAGGTGTTTGACCTCGGCCGGTGTGGACACAGGTCTTGCCCGGGCTGCCGCCATCGCAGGTGGTCCCACGGGGTGATGACCGTGGGCAAGCACCAGCCGGGTGGGAAAGGCCAATGCTGCCGCCTGTTGGACTGGAAGACCCTGGTGGAGCCCCAGGAGCGTTGGGGGGTCGGGGGACACACGACCTGGGAAGGCCGGAGGGGTCAGGAGGCGGTGGCTCAACCTGCCTCGGCTCCGTGGGCCAGACTCCCTGCTTTGACAGTTTATTTGGAATTACAAGAAAAATCAAATTCCGCCCAGCAGAGGCAATTCAGGATTTCGCATTTTTCATCACGAGTAGCTTGCTTTTGTGCGTGATTAGCTCAGCAGAGATTAAACAGGGCAGAAGAGCAGATGCCTCCCGTCAAGGGCGCAGCATCCAGCAGAGGCTGGCTGGAGGCCTGGGGGTGCTAGGCCCCTGGCACGGCCCTGGGGCAGCCCCGCTGCTCCCGGCCTAGCCGCGCGGTGGTCGTGCTCACGGGTAAGGGCTCCATGTAGCACCTGCACCCGGATGGTCAGCAGGGCCGGGGTGGAGGCAGGGTGCCCGCGGGAGTGCGGGGCGGGTCCCGGAGGGGCCTCTTCCCGGCTCAGACCCCCCCACCTCATCGGGGCACAGGGGGCTCTCTGGTGTGTTTTCTCCAGGGCACTGTCCCCTCGGGGCCCCTCCTCATGACCTGACATGACCCCAGTGGGCCCGGCCCCAGAGGCTGAGCATAGGCATTTGGGGGATGTGTCCCGGCCTTGCGTTTCTCCTCCAAAGGTGACTTTCCCCTTTGCACATGGAGCCACGGCGCCCGTACCGCCCGGGGTGCACCTGGGTCCCATCCCGTCCCCTCCTGGGGCACCGCGTGGTGGGTACAGGATCTCGGTGGATTTTTGGAATTCTGCATCAGAGGCTGTTTCCCATGTTTGTTGGTGTTGGCCTGGGCTCCTTTGCCTGTGTTTTATCCTCTGCGTTAGACCTGAGGCCTGCGTGCCTTATTTTGCTCACGTGTTTGCGCCTTTGCCAGGTGGGGGCTCTGGGTGGGGGCTCCGGCCTCGCCCCTCCGGGCGCTTCCTGGCACTGGACGACCCTGCAGACCCAGGAGCCCTGGTCCCTCCGCTGGAGGATAGTCTGGGGAACCAAGTCCCGGGGCCGCGGGGGCGTCGTAGCTTCTGGGCCCCTCGGCGACACCTCGCGTGTGCAGACTGCCCCGTGTTTCTGTCCTTGTCCGTCCATCTCTGTAGCTGAAGGGACGGGTCCATGTCGCCGTGGCTCCGTCCAGTGCCGACCACTGCATTGTTTTTGGCTAAATGATAATTCCCCCTTCAGGCCGCGGGACTGAAGGCACGCGTGCTGGAGGCACAGCCCCGCTCTGGCTTCATCCCGACGTGTTGGTTCCGTTCGGGGGCTCTCCGCCTCCCCCAACCCCGCTGGGCGCGCCATGGGTGTGCGGTGTGCGCGGGCACCTTCCTGCGGAGCCTCCCCTCTGCTAGGGCCCCACTCAGGTGCGGTGCAGTCCGGGGACGCTCTACTCCCCCGGGGCAGTTTCGTACGAGGTTACGGGTGGCCCTTCCCTTCTTTCCTCCCCGTATTGTGTCCTACGAGGCGGAGGCGGGTGCAAGCTCCATGACACCCCGGAATCCAGGTGACGCTTGTGTCTGGAAGGGAGCAAGTGCACGGCGGGGTGGTTTCACGAGCGGAGAAGCATCGGGCCCAAGGGTGGGCAAGGGAGCCCGCAGTCCCGCGGCACTGCCTTGGCCACGCCGCTGCCCTCAAGTGTGGGCGGGTGACCTACCACGTGGATCCTCGGTTAGTCGAGGGAGAGGAAGCAAAACAAATGTTTCCAGGAACCGTAGAGACTGGCCGTGCTGGGGCACACGTGGCGCCTGGTTCCAAGCATCCAGAAATGTGCTCCGGCTGCCCAGGCGCGGGCGGCGGTACCGGGACTGGGCGCCCAGAGCCGGGAGGAGGCCCCGGTGCAGGGGGAGCGGGGCGGGCGCGGCAGGTGCTGGCCATCTGGCGGGGGGCGGCCCCGCGACACTGACCAGCCTGTGTCCTTCTTCCAGCAGTCCTGTGTCAACTGTGGCCGGGAGGCCCTGAGCGAGTGCACCGGCTGCCACAAAGTCAACTACTGCTCGACCTTCTGCCAGCGCAAGGTGGGTTCTCGTCCCTGCGCCCCTCGCTGTCACGGGAGGCCCCCTGCCTGCCCCCGCGGCGGCCTGTCCACTGCGTCCTGCGTGCCCGGCGTCCGGGGACTCACCTCAAGCCCCAGAGAAGCCCCCGTGGTGGGTACTATGGCCAGGCCCCGGAGGGGGGGTCCTGCCCCGAGGCTGCCCCCGCCCGCGCCTCCCAGCCCCGGGCGCTTGGGCCTGGGGCCCAGAAGGCGGCTCTGTTTCCAAGGCTTACTGGCATTTCCGGTGGGGGTTGTAGGTCAGAGGCATTCAAGGCACGGGGAGCTGCGAGCAGCCACAAGGAGCCGTAGCGCGCTGTGCTGGGGGCACTTGGCAGGCCCGCCGCCCTCCTGCCACGTTTCCCAGGTGCACCTGTGCCCGCTGACGGCGCCATCCCCGCCAGGCCCTCGCTCCCCAGCCGAGTGTTTGTCGTGGGTGCGGCAGGTGCCGGGCACGGGAGGGGGCGTGATGGGCACCTGGCGAGTCCAGTGGGTGCGGGTGCCTGGGGCCACCCCGCGGGGAGGACGGGGCGTTGGCACGTCCCCCGGGGCCCCGACGACCTGGCGCCACCCCGGACGTTGCCTGACAGCATCCTGCACCCAACGCCTTGGTGGCCCATGGTGCGTCATGGGGCCAGACCTGCCTCCCAGCTGCGCCCATAGCCCCTGGCCCGTCTGTCGCTGGCTGGCCTGTCCGGCTGTCTGTCCGTCCAGAGGTTTAGGACCTAGGACTCCAAGTCTGCTGTCCCCTGACAACGTGTCAGAGGATTTTGCACTGAGGAAGGGGCACCTTGGGGCAGCGGCCTGTGCTCAGGGCGGCGTGGGAGCCCACGCAGCGTGGGCAGGAGGGAGGTGGGCCCAGGCTGGTTCCCGGCACCTTCCCTGAGCGCGAGCGCGCAGGAGGGTCCGTGGGTTGGTTCTTTCGTGACCCAGGCGGGTTCCACCTGCAGCTCCCTGTGGCTGTCAGACTCCCTTCTGGTGTGGATGCTGCGAACTGTGTCCATAAAGACGTGCTCTGGGCGTATTTACATAAATTGATATAAATAAAAACCGTAATTCTCACATTGGACCCAAAGTGAGCACTAGATGGGGTTGGAGAAGACGGGAGCCTGAGCTCACGGTGTCGCCCCGGGGCCGCCTGCAGTGCTCTGTGCCCCTGGGAAGGGGGCACGGGTGTGACAGCCGTGGGTTGGCCCCCGCCCCACAGCCTAACCATGTCCTGCACGGCGGTCGTCTTTGAGGCGGTGTAACGGCCATGCCGCAGCCCTCGCCCGTCTCAGGGCACCATTCGCTGATGTTTCAAAACGTCCACCGCAGTTGTGCAAATACCGCGGTTCCGCCTTCGATCCGCTCGTCTCCCCCGAAGCACCCCGGGCCCTCCCCAGCCGCCGGGAGCCGCGACCCCACTCTAGATTGCCTTCCAGGGGCGCGCCGGTGACAGGACCCGTGCTGTGCGGTCTCGGCTCATCCGTCCCACAGCGTGTGTGTCACCGCTTCGCTCCTCTGGCTTCCTCGCTCGTGAGCTGCCGGCCGGGGCACGGTGAGGTCCTGACGGTGCGGCGCCTCCCGGGAGGGCTCGTGGTCCTGCGTGCCGGCCCGCGGTGCGGCCTTGCTGCGTCTGTGTCTGTGCTGGGCTTCACTGAGAAAGTTCCCAGCTGCTTTGTCATCGCCTGCGCCTGGCTGCGGCCCCGCACGGGTGGGCACACCCCGCTGGTGACCCATGATAGCGAGCATCCTGGCCACGTTAGGAGCCGTTGTGCCTCGATCCCGTGGCAGGTGCACCCTCCCCATGCCCGGAGGCCAGTTGTGCATCTGTTTTAGAGAAATGTCTGTTCAAACACCTTGCCCACGTGTGAGTTGGATCTTTTCTCCCATGGGCATGGAGGCTCCTGTGTCCTCCTGGACACGTGTCCTTCATGGGATCCCTCGCGGACGTTTCCTCCCCGCCTGTGACTCATCTGCTTCCACAGTTGTGTCGTCTGCAGGGCAGGACGGGGTTTAGATTTTACTCACTTATTCACGAGAGACAGAGAGAGGAGAGACGCAGGCGGAGGGAGAAGCAGGCTCCCTGCGGGGAGCCCGACGCAGGACTCGATCCCGGGACCCCAGGTCATGCCCTGGGCCGAAGGCAGGCGCTCGCCACTGAGCCCCCCGGGACCCCCAGGGCGTTTTTAATGGAGATCATGCTGTGGGTGTTGGGGCTCAGAACCGCCTCCTGTTTTCTCTCAAAATGTCTGGTTCCCACTGTTGAGTTTGCCATGCCCCACTTCGGGCAACGCCGTGTGTGAGAGCCGTGGCCCCGAAGCCCGCCTGCGGCAGTTCGCACACAGTGGAGACTTACGGGGTGTATTTTTAGGTAATTTCAAGTTAAAGTTTTGTTTTCCTGATATAATGATTCAGATGTTGCTATTTTTTTTTTTTTTTAAGATTTTATTTATTTATTCATGAGAGAGAGACAGGTAGAGGGAGAAGCAGGCTCCAAGCAGGGAGCCTGACACGGGACTCGATCCCGGGTCTCCAGGGTCATGCTCTGGGCCAAAGGCGGCGCTGAACCACTGGGCCACCCGGGCTGCCCAGATGTTGCCATTTTATTGTAAAGTGGGGACACTTCTAGGAAATTGGGAAAACAGGGCGTCACAGACAATCAGCCGCCGTCCGCCATCCAGGGAGCCACCCCGTGGGCGTCCGGGTGCCTCTGTGCCCCGGGGTTTGTGTTTGTGCCCTGTCGTTCCCTCACCACACACCAGCCTCCCATCCAGGGTCACGTCTGATTCGACTAGCACGCCCTCGTTTGCCCGCCGAGCCCCAGTCGGGCTGAGGCGGCTCCACAGCCTGGGCCCGGCTCCGATCGCAGCATCCGCCCCCTCGGGCCTCTGGGCGACTCCTCGCCGGGAGCTGACGTCACCCATCGCTCCGCCGCGTCCTGACCCTCCTGCAAGCGGCGGCCTGGACCTGGCTGTGGACCGCGGCTGCATCCAGCTCTGTGTGCACCAGCGCGGCTGCGCGTGTCTTCGCGCATACGATCGCTTCTGGGGCGTGTCTGGGAGCAGGGGGCCGGGTGGCCTGCCCGAGCGCTGCGGGCCCCCCTGTCCCCACTCCCCGCTCCCTGCCGCTGGGGCCCCCGCTAACGCGCCGTGTGCTCTTCCTTTCAGGACTGGAAGGACCACCAGCACATGTGCGGCCAGTCGGCGGCCGTCACTGTCCAGGCGGACGAGGTCCATGTCACAGACAGCGTGATGGAGAAGGTCACCGTGTGAGCTGCGGGTCCCTCCACAGTGCCGCGGGGCTGCCGCAGGTCAGGGACCTCGGGGGACGTTAAGGAGAAGAAAACACTTGCTGGTCAAGTTGTTAACAGACTTTCAGTGACTGCGCCGTCGGCAATGAGCTCCCGCCGCCCGGAAGCCCGAGGGAGGCCGGGGCAGCGGCTGGTGGACGCAGGCCCCAGCCCTCGGCGCCTTCTCACGGTGCTCTTTTTTATCGCCTGGATCGTGAGCATCTGGTCTCACCCCGGTGTGTCGTGTGCTGTGACACACGTGTACATAACGTGTCTGTCAATAAAGCTGCCGTGACTCCGGCACCAGCTTCCTGGGTGCCCAGCAGGTTGGGAGGGCCTCGGGTCGGGTTCTCCTGACCCTGCGGTTTGGAGGTCGCAGCCCCCAGGCGTGGGGCCCGCCGGAGCGTCCTCCCTGTGGCCAAGGCGGGAGCTCGGCATGGGCACCACCCCAGGCGCGTGGGCCGCTCCTGTCCCATCCCTGAAGCAACGGCACCAGGTTGGACCCCAGGGCGCTCGGGGGCCGGCACATTTGGGCCCTGGGAACAGGACCTGCCTCCCTGCTGACCAGCACTGGCGCCCGAGGACCAGTCCCCCACGTTCCGGAAGCTTCTGTTTCTGGAAATGCCCTTGTGGCTGTGGAACGCCTGACCCGCCGTCTCCCTGTTTCCCTGGCTCTCCCAAGGCTCGGAGCGAAGAAGGCAAGACCCCCGTGAAGAGACGCACGTCCGTGGGTGGGCAAGCCGGCAGCCGCCAGGACCCTCTGCAACGTCGCTTGGTTCCACGCTGGCCTCAAGTTTCTGTGAGCCGTATGCTCGGAGGTCGCCCCCAGCCTGGCACCCTCCCTGGACTCCTACTTCCAGAAAGTTCCAAGTCTGCAGAACCCTGGAGCCTTGGCTCTGGGACACGGCCACGGCAGGGGCTGAGGGGGCCCGGGGCGTGGTAGGAAGGGGGTGTGAGTGCCCATAGGGCCTGGGCCAGCCCCCGCTCCCAGCTCTGTGGACCACGCAGCTTCTCGGGGTTTTCCTTTCCCAAGTGTAACACATACCCGAGCCCTGTGCCCGCCGCCACCTCCCGGAGCTGAAGGCCGAGAAGTCTGCGTGGGGCCCGGGCTGAGGACGGGCGATGGGGCACTCACCATCCCCCCGCGGGGCGCCCTCCTCAGCGCACGCCTGGGGGTCCGTTCCCACAGGTGGAACAAGCCGGAGGGGGGCACCTCGCAGCTCTTGGCGGGTCCCCGGGTCCCCGGTGCGCTGAGCGTCGGGACGGCAGGGAGAGGACCGCGGGGGACCCACACGTCTGGAAATGCTCCAAACATGGACCGCCGGGCCGTCCCCACCCTGGGGGCACTGGCGCTCCTCCTGGCGCTGGGGGCCCTGGCGGGGGGCGGGGGTCCAGATCTCAGCTCAGCCAGGGCATCATCTCAGGGTCATGAGCGCAAGCCCTGCCTCGGCCTCCGCGCAGAGCATGGAGCTACTTGAAATAAAAGGATGGAGCCCTCAGGACTGCACGTTCTGGGGACAGTTTTCTAAATTGTGTGTTTTCCAGGCCTGTGGCACCCTGGCCGCCCGTGGCTTCTGACAGCACCTCCCGCGGCCGCGGTGCGGGGGATGGGTCAGCACAGGCCAGGCCTTTCGGGGCGCTGGGTCTTCGGGCCCAAGCTCCAGGGAGCTGCAGGCTGGGGTGACCCTTGGCCTCCGCAGGGGCAGCTGAGTGAGCTGGGTGGGTGGATGCCTCTCCCAGTCGGCCAGGCCTTCATGGCTCTGCACGGACCACCCCTGCGCTGTGCACCTAGTCCCCTCCAGGGCCAGTGGGGATGGGACGGGGTCCCCAGCTCAGCCCCTGGGCACGTGCCGCTCACTGGCTCGATTAGTCCTGCCCCCTGCGTACAGGTGATGACAAGGTGCCAGTGGCGGGCCAGCCGCGGTTGGAAGGTGGGCATGGCCGCCAGGCAGGGGTGATGGCACACCTCCCGCAGCGGCCCCCAGGTACCCGTGGAGGGAGCAGCGGCCCAGCTCCGGGCAGGTGTCTGGGGCTCCTGCCTGTCCCTGCGGGGGACCCAGGGCATCTGCAGCCACTGTCCTCACGCTTGGTGGGCACCGAGGTCCCAGGAGCTGCAGTCGCCACCAGAGCCAGGGTCCCTGGGTGCCCCCGGAGCCCTGAGCACCTCCAGGGGTGGGGAGGCAGTGCCGCTGTTATGAGCTGGGGCCCCTCGGCCCACAATTGCTCGTGTTCAGGAGAGAACCTCCTGGAAGCACAGACAGCGATCGGCTGAAGGGGCTGCCACCGCCCCCTCCTACCCAGGGGCAGCCTGCTGCCCCCTCCCCCCCGGGGGAGGCTGCCTGGATAGACCCACCCAGCCCCGCGGCCCCATGTCCTTGCTCCTTCCACACGACCAGAGGAAAGCTGGCGGGAGCTGCGCTGAGCCGGGTGCAGCCTGTCCTCCCAGGGAAGGGGCAGCGCCAGGACACTACCTTGAGCCCACCGGACAGGTGTCCCCGCCCCACTGTGGGAGGAGCACCGGCGTGGGGAAGCCACGGTGTGTCCTGGCTGTCACCACCAGCCAGCCTGTGGGCAGCCCCTCCAGCTGAGTCCTGGCCTTCTCAGGGACGGCCAGCATGCTTCTGGAAGCTTCTCCGTGGGAGGGCCGAAGGGCCTGGGGCAGTCCCCCACCTCACCCTGGGGAAGGAACCAGCCTCCCGGGGTCTGTTCCCTGGGCTTCCGCAGGAGGATGAGGGGCCCAAGGGGGGTCTGGGTTCCCCCAGGAACTCCCAGGCCGCCCCAGGCCCAGCCTTCCAGCAGGTGTTGAGGAAGGACCTGGTTCAATCAGCCGCACAGAGCCGCCCCCTCGGCGCCGAGACACTGCCCCCCAGGCCTGGCCAGGCCTGGCCAGGCCTTGCGGAGGGCGTGGGGGGCGGGGGACGGGGGGCGGGGGCCCCGCTCAGCAGCAGAGGCGAAGGGCCTTGCGGAAGACGGCACGGAACTCGGCGTTGAACACGGTGTAGATGAGCGGGTTGAGGGCGCTGTTGACGTAGCCCAGCCAGGTGACGGCGCTGACCAGCCGCGGGGGCACGGGGCAGGCGGGGCACAGCGCCCGGGTGATGTGCACCACAAAGAAGGGCGTCCAGCACAGCAGGAAGGCGCCTGGGGGGCGGGGCGGTGAGCGGGTCCCGCGGCCACCCCCCCCCCGCCGCCCCCGCCCGGGCAGGCACCCACCGACCACCACGGGCAGCACCCTCATAGCCTTGCGCTCCCGGCCGGTGATCTTGGCGCGTCTCCGCTTGCGTGGCTGCCGCGGGGGCTCTGCAGGGTCGGCGGGGGGGGGCGCGGCGGCGTCGGCGGCGGGGGGCAGGGGGCGGGGTGTGGCGTCGGGGGTGTCATCGGGGGTGACCTCGGGGGGCGGCGGGCCAGGGCTGCTGTCAGGGGGCGGCGGGCGGGGGTTGTCATCAGGGCTGCCGTCGGGGGGCGGCGGGCCGGGGGTGCCGTCGGGGCTGCCGTCGGGGGGCGGTGGGCCGGGGGTGCCGTCCGAGGTGCCGTCGGGGCTGCCGTCGGGGGGCGGCGGGCCGGGGGTGCCGTCGGGGCTGCCGTCGGGGGGCGGTGGGCTGGGGGTGCCGTCCGAGGTGCCGTCGGGGCTGCCGTCGGGGGGCGGCGGGCCGGGGGTGCCGTCGGGGCTGCCGTCGGGGGGCGGTGGGCTGGGGGTGCCGTCCGAGGTGCCGTCGGGGCTGCCGTCGGGGGGCGGCGGGCCGGGGCCGCTGGGTCTGCGCGGTGTCCGGCCGTGCAGCTTGGCCCGACGCGCGGCCTCCCAGCGCCGCAGGCCCCGGAACGTGGCCCAGTAGAGCAGCAGCATGAGCGGGCAGGGCAGGAAGAAGGAGCACACGGACGAGTAGACCACGTAGTCGCGGTCCTCCAGGCGGCACACGGCGGGGTCGCGGCCGCGCGCGTCGTTGAGGCCGCACAGCACGGGCGCCGCCACCGCCGCCGACAGCAGCCACGTGGCGCCGATGAGCAGCAGCTGGCGGCCGCCCCCGCCCTGGCGGTTGTAACTCAGCGGCACGGCCACCGCCATGAACCTGCGGGGGCGCAGTGAGGGCGGCGGGCCGCGGGGCGGGGCCTGGCGAGGGGCGGGGCGAGGGCGGGTCGCGAGGCGGGGCCTGGCGGGGGGCGGGGCCGACGCGGGGCGGCTCACCTGTCCACGCTGATGGCGCACAGGTTGAAGATGGAGGCGGTGCACAGCATCACGTCCATCGCCATGAGCGCGTCGCAGAGGCCGGGGCTGAACAGCCACACGCCGCCCTGGACCTGCGCCGCAAGGGGCCCGGGGTGGGGGCACGACACGCACGAGACCAGGCGGCCGCCCCCCAGCCCAGGAGCGCTCGCCGCGACCCGGGCCGCGCTCTGACGCCCAGCTTCCCGGGGGGCCGGAATGGGCCCGGGGTCCCGCCTGGCCGCATTGCCACCGCGCTGAGCAGAGCCCCTCCGTCCCCCTGGGAGGGCCCCTGGAGCGGGGGTGCAGGCGGTGGAGGACCCCAGTGTGATGCTGTGCTGGAGGCGGCCCCCCCTCCACGGGCTGCGGTCCTCCTGCCCGGGGACTTGAGCCCCGCCGCGTGCCCCCCGCGGGGTGGCGAGAGTCAGCCTATCTGGTTAAGCCCTGTCCCTGCGCTCGGACTCGACGGGTCCTCACTTTTGTGCCCTCATCTGTAAAATGAGGGTGACCATAGCACCCACAAAACCGCCCTGAGGATAAATGAGTGAGGGGGTGCATAGCCCCACACGTGCCCAGCGCCCCCACCAAGAGCAACGAGCAGACAACCGCCCCCTCTAAATCCCCTGCCGCTGATTTGGGACGATTAGGAGCTTAAGGGCCGTCGCTGTGACGTCCGGCGGGGCTCGGGGGAGGGGCAGGCCCTGCATGTCCTTGTCCTGCTAGTGACCCGGCGGCGCCCGCCTCGCCGCGTCCCCCCAGGGCGCTGAGCCCCTCCCGCAGCGCCTGGCCAGCGCGCTCCCGGCCCTGAGCAGCTCTTCCGCCCAATGGGCAGCAGCGCAGCAGGGCCGGCGGCGGGGGTCCCACCAGGGCTTCGGGCCCGGCTCCCGGCGGGGGTGGGACGCCACCCCGTCCTTTGGGGTCCACTGTGAGGCGCGGGGGGCGCCCTGCTCCCTGCCCCCGGCTCCTGGGGCCGCGTGCCCCTCCTGCTGTGGGCACAGTGCGTGTCGCGTGGGCTTCCCGGGGGCCCGGCCGCCTGCGCGCTCCTGCTCACGCTTGGCTGTGCTTTGTGCAGTGATGTGTGTCCCTGTGCCCCCGGGACAGCCGGGGCGGGGGGTGGCTCGACCGAGTCTGCGCGTCCACCTGGCTCCCCGGGGAATGGAACCCCCGCCGGTGCAGGGGGGCGGCCCGACTGGCGGTGTCGCCCGTTTCTGAGCGCGCGGCTTGGAGGACGAGGACGTGTCGTTGGTAGGAGCCGCCGAACAGGGCAAGGAGAGGGGGCGCGGGTGGGGCGCGGGGCGGGCGCGGGGCGGGCTCACCTCGGAGTAGACGAACAGGGGCAGCACGAGCAGGGCGAGGAGTAGGTCGGCGGCCGCCAGGCTCACGATGAAGTAGTTGGTGGGCGTCTGCAGGGCGCGCTCGGCCGCCACGCTCGCGCACACCAGCGCGTTCCCCGCGAGCACGGCGCCGATGAGCAGCACGCCCCCCGCCAGCGCCGCCGCCGCGCCCGGGGTCCCCGGGGTCCCCGAGCCCGGCCCGCGCCCCGCCAGCAGCCCGTCGGCGTCCCCGGCGCTGCGGTTCCCCATGGCCCCCGCCCCGCGGCCAGGCGGGCGCGCAGCCCCGGGACGGCGGCGCCCTGGCCCCGCCCCCCGCCCCGCCCCGGGCGCCCCGCCCCCCCCTACCCCGGCCGGTCCGGGAGTTCGCGGGCCCCGCGCAGGTGGAAGGGGCGGCGCGGGGGGCGCGGGGGGCGCGGGGGGGGCGGTGCCCGGCCGGGCTCGGGTCCACGCCGTCCCGCCGCGCGTCCGCTTCTCAGGGGCGGCCCAGGAGACGCCTCCGGAGGGAGCCCTCCCCGCGCCCCAGCGCCAGGGCCTGAGCGTCCGCCCGCCTCGCCCGTGCGCCCCAGGCGGGCTGCCCTCCGCCGCCCCGACCCCGCAGGGCCCCCCGCGCCCGCGGCTCACTGCAGGGCCTTGGGCGAGACGGAGGAGGGCGCGCGGGGCCCGCTCTGGGAGCCCCGCCCCGCCCCGCGCACCCCGAGTCGCCGCTCCCCGAGGGCAGCCGAAGCGGGCTGCGCCCACCTGCCCACACACCCGGGCCCCGCGCAGGCCTGGGCGCAGCGGAAGCTCCGGGCCAGCGTCGCGGCGGCGCAGCGCGGCCGGGTGGGGCAGGTGCCGGGGTGGCCGTCCGCGGCGCGGGCTCACGCTGCGCTCCAGCCGGTTGCGACAGCGCGTCCTCATGGCCTCGGTGGCTCCGGGGCGCGGGAGCCTGTCCCCGTCGGGGCCCACCCGCCGCGCATGTAGCCCCGTGCTCTGGGCACTAGGGGGCAGCGGGGCCGCGGGCGGGGGGAGCGCAGAGCTGTTGCCAGGACCCCAGGAGCCTTCAGAGACAGCAGGGGACACCGGCCACCCCCCGGTGAGCCGCCGGGGTGCATATGGAAGCAAGTGCTCTCGGGAGATCGCCCTCTGCGCCCAAGGCTCCCTCTCAAATAAATAAATAAAATCTTAAAGAGAAAACAAGGATTCTGACCCCAAAATACCATAATGAGGGTCACAAGGGGCAAAGTCCCTCGGGTCTGATGCAGGACAGGTGCGTGTCCAGGGGCATCTAGCTCCGAGGTGCATCCAACGCCTCCTTCCCTGTGATGCAGACCGGTGCGGGACAGGGGAGGGGATGGTACCCTCGCAGGACAGACCCAAGGCAGGGCTGGTGCCCTGACCTTGGGTTACATGCCAAGCAGTGACTGTAGCCTAGCCTCTGACCCGCTTGCAGTTTCCTCTCTGTCCCCAGATGTCGGCCACCACTAAGCGGGAACGGGCAGTGTGGACCGGGATGGGATGTGTGCAGTGTAGACCTCTGACAAAGGATGCAGGTCCACAATATACAAAGAGCTCCATCAAGTCATCAAGAAAAGACAGTCCAGTTTTTAACGAAGGCAAAGGTCCTGCAGAGGCACATTAGTAGACGGAGGGCTCCAGGGGCCAGTAAGCAGGGAGGGACAGCTCGACACCCTGTCATCGGGGAAATGGCAACACAACTCACGGCGACTCACCTCCATGTACTAAGATGGAAGGAGTCACATATGTGATGTGAAAATGCCTTCTCCCAGCTGGGACCTTGTCACTTCCTCCTTGACAGCGGATCCGACCCCCTCCCCCCAAGCTGTGAGTCGGGGCGCTTTCCGTTCCCTGCCCGGCGGGCCAGTCGCCTGAGCACTGTTTGTTGAAAAGACTGTGTCTCCGTTGGCTCACTTTTCAGTTTCTGCCCCCAAAAATCACTGGATCGTCTTTGTGTGGGGCTCTTTTTTTTTAACCCTTGCCTGTGTTCCGTGAGCCACACGTCTAACGTCAGTCCTTGCAGAGTGACCCGCAGCCGTGACTCCTGCAGCCTCGCGGCCAGTGGGAACTCAGGCTCTGGGGCCCGAGCCTCCTTCCCACAGGACTGTCCTGGTCGCCCTCGTGCCTTGTCTGTGAGCCTGGCCCGGAGCCCCTGACTCCGGCACGACCCGCCTGCTGGGCATGTGACTTGGATCGCGCTGAATCTGTGCAACGAGTTTAGGGCAAAGTGACACCCGGGGACACCGAGCCCCCCATCTGTGAGCACGTATCTCCCTCTGAGGTCTCACATCGCGTCCATCGTCTCCAGCCTACGGGCCGCGCAGCCTAGGAGTTCGGGATTCTAGAGGCGGTAAATGGTTCTTCGGAGAAACGTCATTTCCGGGATCCCTGGGCGGCCCAGTCGGTTGGGCGTCTGCCCTCCGCCCAGGGCGTGATCCCGGGGTCCTGGGGTCGAGTCCCACGTCGGGCTGCCTGCTTCTCCCCCCGCCTCTGCTGTGCCCCTTGGTCACGCTCCCTCTCTCTTCCTCTCTCTGTCAAATAAATAAACTCTTTAAAAAAAACAAAAAAAAGAAAAGGAAACGTCATTTCCAGTTGTTCACTGCTAACGTGTAGAAATACAGTCTTGGGGTGTTGACCTCATGTCCTTTGTTGTTGCTAAAACCCGTTAATGCAAGGATTTTTCTTTTTTTAGTTTTTTTCAGAATTTCTACATGGACGATTACCTTATGAGTAGAAACCACTTTATTTCTCCTTTTCTTATCTGGATGCCCCCCTCCCTCCCCCCTCCTTCCCTCCCTCCCTCCCTCTGTCCCCCTTATTTCAGCAACCGGAACTGAACATGATGTCGCTGGAGCACCGAGCGCCAACATCTCCGCCCCGTTCTCCGCTTTTGGGGAAACTTCGGTCTCAGCACCGAGGGCCCTGGCAGCTGTGGGTTTCCCTTCCTCCTTGGGTTCAGGGAATTCCATCCTTGGGTTCCTGAGAGGCCGGGCCTGAGCAGGTGTCGCATCGTCTGCCGGACGCGGCCGGTGTCTCCCCTGCGGCCGCTGCGGGCTGGACTCCACTGGCAGATGGCGCCGCGGGCTCCTGGGCCCCAGGGCCTGCCCCGTCCACGGGGCGGCTGCGGGGGGGGGGGGGGAGCAGCGGCGGCTCCCTCTGGGTCGCTCCCACGCAGGTCGGAGTGGAACCCACGCAGCCTGGGAGCCGGCGACCTGTCACCAGATCCTGGTGCTCGGTCTTGGGCCGGGTTGGGCGGCCGTCCTCGCAGGCGCGGGTCCTCCAGGACCTTGGCCTTGGGGCCCAAGGGCTTTTTTTTTTTTTTTTAGATTTTATTTATTTATTCATGAGAGACACACACAGAGAGGCAGAGACACAGGCAGAGGGAGAAGCAGGCTCCATGCAGGGAGCCTAATGTGGGACTTGATCCTGGGTCTCCAGGGTAATGCCCTGGGCTGCAGGCGGCGCTAAACCGCTGTGCCACTGGGGCTGCCCGGCCCGAGGGCTTTATATTCCGTTAGGGACCCTTCAAAAGAGATTGTATTTATTATTTCAGCAAGAGCGAGAGTGAGAGACAGAGACAGAGTGAGAGAGAGAGAGGGATAGAGGGCGACAGCGACAGCACGAGAGAGAAAGCGAGAAAGGGAGAGAGCGAGAGTGAGGGAGAGCGAGACCAAGGGAGAGTGAGAGAGAGAGAGAGAGAGAGCGAGACAGAGAGCAAAAGAGAGCGAGAAGGACAGAGAGAGCGAGAGGGAAAGAGAATGAGAGAGAGCGAGAGTGACTAGCGACAGCAAGAGACAGCGAGAGAGCGAAGGAGAGAGAGAGAGAGAGAGAGCGCGAGAGAGCAGGAGAGCGACAGCGACAGGACGAGAGCGAGAGAGCGAGTGTTGAAGCCTCCGGGGTCGTAGGCTGTGTCTCTCCGCTCACTTCTGGCCGCATGGCTCTGCCGACGGCTCCGTAGGCCACAGGCCCAGAGTCCAGGCTCCGCTAAAGGCAAGCGAGGGAATTAGGGGCGATGGCACTGGTGGGGCTACACAGTTGAATACAACATTTTGTTTTTTAAGTCTACTTTTTTTAGTAAGCTCCACACCTACTGTGGGGCTTAAACCCATGACCCCGAGACCAAGAATCTCATGCTCCCCTAAGCCAGCCAGGCATCCTCGGGGATGTATTTTTTAAAATTCGTAGAACCAGGCATCGTAAAGAGTAGACATAAGTAGTAACCTAAACTTCACAAAAATGTGATCCCAGGTTTGAAGACAAAGGCTTTGGTGATGCTCAATAAAGGATGCAGAGCTGGGCAGCTCAGCCTGACACAAGGGTCCCCGAATCCCGGCCAGAGCCTCTGGCCGTTAAAAGCTGGGATGTGCAGCCTTGAGGAGCACTCCGTCCTCCTGGGACTGATGAGGATGTCCACGACCCTCCAGAATAGGACAGAAGCTGGAGCCATCACCCTCATGCTGACACAGGTGACGCAGGTGTTGGAGCTGTTTTGTGACCATTTCCTGTAGGGTTTTATGGGGTGTGTGGAACACTTAACACACTATTTATTTGGCTTGCAAGAGTCGTTCAATAGCCTAAGAATCTCTCCTTAGTCAACAAAACAAGAAGACAATATCAGCAAAGCTGTAGAAGTTTCTTTTTTTTTTCAAGATTTTATTTATTTATTCATGAGAGACACAGAGACACAGGCAGAGGGAGTAGCAGGCTCCATGCAGGGAGCCCGACGTGGGACTCGATCCCCGGACCCGGGATCATGCCCTGAGCCAAAGGCAGACGCCCAACCACCGAGTCACCCAGGGTCCCGCTGTAGAAGATTCTGAACAACCATCATTCAAGGAGATACATGACATTTGTGGCACCGTCCATCCCACGACAGGGAAATACCCATTCTTTTCAGATAGATACAGAGCATTCAGCAAGACAGACCATATCCTGCATCAGAAAAGAAAGCTTAACACAGTTTTTAAAAGAATGGAAATCATAAAAAGTATGTTCTCCGATCACAAAAGAATTAAATTAGGAACAAACAGAAAGGGGTCCCCAGGTGGCTTGGCGGCTGAGCATCTGCCTCAGGTTCAGGGTGTGACCCCAGGGTCCTGGAATCGAGTCCCACATCGGGTTCCCTGCACAGAGCCTGCTTCTCCCTCTGCCTGTGTCTCTGCCTCTCTCTCGCTCTCTCTTTCTGTCTCTGATGAATAAATAGCTAAAATCTTTTTTAAAAAAAGAGAAACAAACAGAAAGCTAACAGGGAAATCTCCAAAAATTTTGGAATTAACACAAGCTTAGAGATAATCTGTGGGTCAAAGGAGAAGTTGGAAAATATTTTGGAAAATGAAAATACATCATATCACAATTTTTTTTTCATATCACAATTTTTTAAAAAGATTTTTATTTATTTATTTGACAGAGAGACTGTGCCGGCAAGGAGGGGTGGTGCTGGGCAGAGGGAGAGGGAGAAGCAGGCTCCTCATGGAGCAGGGAGTTTGATATGGGACTCAATCCCAGACCCTGAGATCATGACCTGAGCCGAGCCGAGGGCAGAGTGTTCACCAACTGAGCCACCCAGGTGTCCCCGTCATGTCAAAATTTATGGGTTGGAGCTAAAGCTATACTCAGGAAAATTCACGGATTAACTACTTTACTTAATTTGAAAAGGAGGATGGTCTCAAATTAATGCAAAGTAGATCCAAAGAAGAAATACCGCACGATCCTATTGACTGATGCAGAAAAAAACACCTGACAACATTCAACATGCACTCGTGATAAAAGTGCTTAGCAATCTAGAAATAGGAGGAACTTCCTCAACCCGAGGAAGCACGATGAAACCCCGCAGTCGGCACGATGCTTCAAGATGCAAGGCTGAGTGCCTTCCACCTGAACTCCGGAACAAGGCGGGGGGGGGGGGGGGGGGGGGGGGGGGCGGGGGGGGCTCTCTCCGCCCCATTCAGCTCTGTGCTCCTATCGCCCTAGCCAGCCCTAGCCAGTGCGAGCGAGCAATAGGCAACATGTAATAATAGACACCCAGATTGGACAGGGAGGAGGAAACCGCCCCTGTTCACAGACAACATGACCGTCTAAGTAAAACCCCAAGGAAACTACGAAAGCTCCTCAAACTAGTAAGTCAGCTTAGTGGGAGAGCAGGATACAAAGTTGACGATAAAGCCCAGCAGTGAATAACTGGAAGCCAAAAGTAAAAAGTAAAACACAACACCATTTACAACAGCTGTAATAACACATGAAATATATAGACATCTGACAAAACATGTACAGGGTCAGGGTACCTGGGTGGCTCAGTCGGGGAGGCGTCTGCCTTAGGCTCAGGGCGTGGTCCCAGGGGCCTGGGATGGAGCCCCACGTGGGGCTCCTTGCTCAGTGAGGGGTCTGCTTCTTCTCCCTCTGCCTCTCCCCCACCTTATGTGCACATGCGTGTGCACTCTCTCTCTCTCAAATTTTTTAAAAGGCTAAAAATTGGGACACCTGGGTGGCTCAGCAGTTGAGTGTCTGCCTTCAGCTCAGGGCGTGATCCTTGAGTCTCCGGATCGAGTCCCATGTCGGGCTCCCTGCATGGAACCTGCTCCTTCCTCTGTCTGTGTCTCTGCCTCTCTCTCTCTCTCTCTCTCTCTCTCTCTGTATGTCTCATAAATAAATAAATAAAATCTTTTAAAAAAATAAATAAAACTATAAGTTAAAAAAAAATAAAAGTCAAAAATGTTTTCCCCTCATAGAATGGGAGAAAATATCAGCAAATCACATTTTCAGCAAATGACTTGTACGCAACATATATAAAGAACTCTCAGAGCTCAACAATTACATCACAACAAAGAAAACTCCAGATCAATATCCCTTATAAATATATATACGAAACTCTTCAACAAACTATGAACAAACCAAATCCAGCAGCATTTTTTTTAAAGGATTATGCACTATGACTATGACTAACTGGGGATTTATTCCAGGAATGCAAGGGTAATTCAACAAACAAAATTCAATCAATGTAATACATCACATTACTAGAAAGAGGGGAAAACCCATTTAATCAACTCAATAGGTGCAGAAAAAGCATTTGATGAAATCCAATACCCTTTTATAATAAAAAAGACTCAATAAACTATGAAAAGAAAGAAACTTCCTCAACATGGTAAAGGACATCTATCAAAAACCCACAGCAAACACCACACTCAATAGTTGGGAGACTGAAAGCTTTTTTTCCCTAAGATCAAGACAAAGACAAGAATACCCAGTTTTGCTGCTTCTCTTCATCCTGTGCTGGAAGTTCTAGCTAGAATAATTAGGCAAGAAAAAGAAATAAAAGGTACCCAGAATTGGAAGGGGATAAGTAAGCTATTTCTATTTGCAGATGACATGGTCTAAGGCATAGAAAATCCAACAAAACAAAACCCTACTACAGCTAATAAATACATTCAGCAAAGTTGCAGGATATGAGATCACTGTATTTCTCTACAGTAGTAATGAACAATCCAGAAATGAAATTAAGAGGGCAGCCCAGTGGCCCAACGGTTTAGCGCCGCCTTCGGCCCAGGGCGTGATCCTGGAGTCCCGGGATCGAGTCCCGTGTCGGGCTTCCTGCATGGAGCCTGCTTCTCCCTCTGCCTGGGTCTCTGCCTCTCTCTCTGTGTCTCTGTGTTTCTCATGAATAAATAAATATAATAAAAAAGAAATTAAGAAAATAATTCATTTGTAACAGTATCAAAAAGAATAAAATACTCAGAAGATAACCCTCTAGGGTCCCCTCTGTCTTCGGGAGCTCTGTAGTATCACTCAAACTTTACTATCATTCAATAAATTTTCTTTGCTGCCCACCAAAAAAGTAATTAATTAAAATACTCAGAAATAAATTTAAGCGGGGCATCTGGGTGGCACAGTCAATTGGGAGTCCAGCTCTGGCTTTCAGCTCGGGTCATGATCTCAGGGTCATGTGATGAAGCCCCCAAGCTGGGCTTTTTTTTTTTTTTTTAAGATTTATTTATTTGTTTATTCAGATAGAGAGAGACAGGCTCCAGGCAGGGAGCCTGATGCGGGACTAGATCCCGGGTCTCCAGGATCACACCCCAGGCTGCAGGCGGTGCTAAACCACTGTGCCACCGGGGCTGCCCCAAGCTGGGCTTTATACTCAGCTCAGAGTCTGCTTGGGATTCTCTCTCCCTTTCCCTCTGCCCCTCCGACTTGTGCTGTCTCTCTCTCTCTCTCAAATAAATAAATAAATCTGAAAAAAAAGAAAGAAATTTAACCAAGAATGTGAGTCATGTACACTGAAAGCTACGAAACATTGCTGGGGAAGATTAAAGCCGACGATGTTCATGGCTTGAAAGACTTCATATTGTTACGATGGCCTTTCAAAACCCTGTTGGCCTCTTTTTTTTTTTTTTTAAGAAATGTTAAAGCCAACCCTAAGTTCGTATGGAAGTGTACGTAAGGAACCACAAATAAAACAATCTTGAAAAAGAAAAACAAAGTTGTAGGACTCACAGCTCCTGATTTAAAAACTTAGCACAGGGGGGCCTGGGTGGCTCAGTGGTGGAGCCGCTAACTGTGGCCCAGGGCGTGACCCGGTCCCGGATGAGTCCCACATGGAGTTCCCCGCAGGGAACCTGCTTCTCCCGCTGCCTGTGTCACTGCCTCTCTGTCTCCCATGAATAAATAAATAAAATCTTAAAAAAAAAAAAATCTTTTGTGCATCAAAGGTCACTATCAAGAGAGCGAAAAGAAAACTCACAGAATGGGAGAAAATATTTACAAATCACGTATGTGATAAGAGTCTAGTACCCAGGGGCGCCTCGGTGGCTCAGTGGGTTCCCCGCAGGGGAGCGGGAAGGAGGGGGGGCCAGGAGGGGAGGCGCGGGCACAGCTGGAGGCCTGAGCCTCCTTCCCGAGGCTGGAGGCCTGAGCCTGCGCCCTGAGTCACTCCTGCTTGATCGATCCGGGGTCAGGTCAGGCTTTTAAAAACCAGTACTGATGAAATTCTTGACCAGAAAGTGCGAACTAGTAAATGAAGTTGTAAACTAGTAGTTCTTAAAAAAATAATAATAATAATAAAAAATAAAATTGAAATAAACCCGTTCTTGTGTTAAACTTTACATTTACTTCTTAAAAGATTGTATTTAAGTTTTTATCTATTCATTCATTTAAGTCATCTCGACACCCAACCCGGGGATCAGGAATCCCACGTCCTATCCACCCAGCCCGCCGGGCGCCCCAAACTTTACATTCATTTACAAATAGTCAGTGGGACGCCTGAGCGGCTCGGGTGGGATGTCGGGGGCCTGGGGTGCAGCCCCACAGCCGCCTCCCTGCTCAGCCAGGAGCCTCTCCTCCCTCTCCTTCCGCCCGATGCTCCCCCTGCCTGTGCGCCCCCGCTCTCTCTGTCTCTCTCTTAAATTAAAAAAATAAAAATAATTAGTAGACTTTCCTTAAAGAGCAGTTTTAGGGTCACGGAAACATTGATCAGGAAGTACAGAAAGTAAGCACGCGGACCCAGCCCGCGCCCCCGCCCGCCGCTGTCTCCCCACGCGCTCCTGTCCCCGCGGGCCCTCGGCTCCAGGCGCCCTCCCCGACCCCCGCGGGCCCCCAGCCCCCAGCCCCGAGGGGCGCCGACGCGGCGGTGCGGGCGGGAGGCCAGCCGGGCCGACAGCTGCGGGGGCGGCCCTGACCTTCCCGGCGATCGATGCGGCGCGGCCTGGCCGCGCGGAGCCGGGGCGGGGAGCCGGGCGGGGAGCCGGGGCGGTGCTCCCCCCTACCCCGGGCGCTATAAAGGGGCCGCGCTCGCTCCGGGCGCCGCCGCCTCCGCTCCCCCGCGCCCACCGCCGCCCACCATGGCCCTCCCGGCCCCGCCGCTGCTGCTGCTGCTGTGGCGCTGCTGCCCGGGGCCCCGCCGCGCTCCCCGCGCCCCGCAGGTGAGCCCCGGGCCGGACCCGCCCCGCCTCGCCCCGCCCGCCCCCGCCCCCGCCCGGCCCCGACGGCCCTGACCGCCCCTCGCCCCTCTGCCCCTCCGCCCCTCGCCCCCTGCACCTCTCGCCCCTCCGCCCCTCGCATCTCCGCTCCTCCGTCCCTCCGCCCCGCCGCCCCTCCGTCCCTCCTCCCCTCGCCCCTCCGCCCCTCGCCCCTCCTCCCCTCGCCCCTCGTCCCTCCGCCCCTCGCCCCTCCTCCCTCCGCCCCTCCTCCCTCCGCCCTCGCCCCTCCTCCCCTTCGCCCCTCCGCCCTTCACCCCTCCCGCCCCTCGCCCTCCGCCCCTGCCCTCCGCTCCCTCCGCAGGGCCCCGCGGCAC